>NW_022981270.1:0-9767 GCF_902652985.1 Pecten maximus
AAAAAAAGAAACGCAACTTCAAATTGTAGGTTTAATAAAATAATACTTGTGAGCATTATGTTTAAATTTCATATGTAATAGTTAATATTGAATATTGATGTAACATCCTTTAAATGTTTAGAGATTTTTAAGAACAGGTCACTTTGCTAGAAGGTCATGATTGGTAGTACCCTACGTGAATCCAAGTTGAAATGGCAGCAGTTTTGAAACCGTGCCCTAATATCGTGTGTGTCCTCCTCGAACAGTTATCACATCTCTAATTCTTTGTTGCATTGAGTTCATCAGGGCATTGACTTTCCGTATTGGAATGTTATTCCATTCTTGGACGAGTGCATTTGCTAACTGAGGGAGGGTATTTGGGGGGTTACGGCGATTTCGAATTCTTCTGTCTAATTCATCCCACAAATGCTCGATTGGGGACAGGTCGGGGCTATATGGAGGCCAATCTATAGGAACAATGTTCTGTGTCGCAAGAAAGTCTCTACAGACTCTTGCAACGTGTGGTCTCGCGTTATCTTGCTGAAAGGTTAGATGATGCTGCCTAACAAACGGCACAACATGGGGCCTAAGGATCTCATCCCGATAGCGTACGGCCGTTAAATTCCCATTGACTATCACCAAAGGCGTCTTCAAACCATGGGAGATTCCCGCCCAAACCATAACTGATCCACCCCCAAATCGGTCGTGTTCCAAAACACAGGCGTCAGCAAAACGTTCGCCTCGACGCCGGTACACACGTTGACGGCCATCTGCTCGAAATAACGTGAATCGAGATTCATCGGTGAAGAGCATAGACCTCCAACGTCTCATAGGAAAACGTCTGGGCATATGTGCCGTTGCCCATTGCATACGACGTGCTCGACGTTGCGGTGTTAGTGGTAAACCAACGTACTGTCGCCTTGCACGCAAATTAGCCTCACGCAGTCTGTTGATCACTGTTTGGGGATGAATTCGACGGTTATGATTACCAATCGTATTCCTTGCCGTTTCAGCGGCCGTTAATCTCCTGTTACGCAGGTGTGCCAACCTAAGAACCCGGTCTTGACGTCGCGACGTTACGCGTGGACGTCCTGATCTCGGCTGGTCATCGACTCTTCCTGTTGCGTTAAGACGTGAAACTAATCGACTAATAGTCGATTTGTGAACTCTGAATTGTCGAGCGACGTGAAGTTGCGTGTTCCCTGCCAGAAGCATCGCTATAGCACGTCCTCTATCAACCTTTGATAACCGTGGCATAATTGTAAAAGGAATTATTGTTTGCAAAAGTATTGGCGATGATGTGGCTCAATGTTAGTGATGAATTGATACTGGTTTGAATGAAAAAAGAACGCATATGTTTGTACAGGCACGGTTTTTGATGTTTTTACCGCGCCGGAAGTGCATAGGTCTCTAGTCACACTTGGGTGATTTTGAAGATTGGTATGGGTGTTAGGCAGGGTGCATGTTTATTTCCGCGATTTTTATACAGATATGTATATTTAATACAAAATTAATCACAATTTTCCATGTTGCGTTTCTTTTTCGTTTCAGTATATAACAGAACGTTTTAGCAAAAACAAGAGGTGTTTTTTAACCTTTCGATTTAGAAATACATAAATTACAAATTTAAACGAAAGTCAGACAGCGGATTTTATATCATATTAAAATTTCGTACATTTAAAGAAAAAATTTTTCTGGTCTATGGACGTTTGACAGAAAAAAAATTTTCATTATTTCTATACCATTCCTAGCAACGTTAGAAAACTTTCGCCAAAAACTTTTGCCCGGGAAAAAATTTCCAAAAAATATAAATTTAAAATTTCGGTTTCCCCCCAAAATGTTGAAAGAGGAAAAACCTCCATTGGGGGTCCATATTTCTTTGTTTACAAAAAAAATTTTCCCCCCCTGTTCTTTTTTTTTAAATGCTGAAAAATTTTATTTTCAAGTAAAAATAACAAAATCATTTGTATTTAAAATTTAACCCCCATACATAGTTTTTTCCGGTTTGAATAGTTCTTTATTAGAACGGCACAAAAGGGGGGATGGTGGGCCAAACCCGACATCACAAAAATTTTTTTAAATTTACTATGCTAAAATTTTTAGGGGTCAAAATTTAAATACAATTTAAATATAAAATTTGGGATTTAAACCTCCAATTTTTCTGTATTCGGTCATACCCCCAATCGAAAACCCTTTTTTGTGTCATATTTAGGGCGTTATTTATAATTTCAGTAAATTTAATGTTTAAAATTTTCCCATGCAATTCGGGGCCTTTCGTGAATAAAAAGAAAAAACCCTTTTTTAAAATCGCCTATAACAAATTATAGGGACTGAAAACCCCTGTAGATTTTTTATTTGATAGTTTTTTCGTGTGGGGAGGCTATTAAAAACGATGCCACCTTAGTTTGACACGGATGTATAAAATTTTAAAAATCGTTTAAGGTTTTCATTACACTTGTCCCGGGAAAAGATTTATGAAAAAACCCAAAAGGTTGAACCCCCTCCACTAATTTTTTTGATGTGAGATACAATTTACTGGAAAATGTTTTTATTAAAAAAACATTAAAACCGCCCATTTAAATTTAAAAAATTTTTTTTTTAAAAATTTAGATGAAAAAACTCAAAACATAGAATTCAGAGCTTTTCAAAACTATTTTTTGTGAAATTTACAATAATATAAAAGTACAGTATTGATCTATGCCCTTTGGCTGGGGATAAATTAAAAAATGGGGTTTAAAATGTCAAATTTTTGTAGTCTTTGTGATGTGATATCAAACAAAAAAAAATATTCCGGATGACATAGGTTGTCCCAATTTACTCTAAAATTTTTAAAAAAAAAGTAAAATTTTTTTTAAAGGTTTTGGAAATGTTTTTTTAGCGGAAATATGCTTTAAACATCATAATTAAAAATTCCCCAAAACCCATGTTTGTTTGGGCAACAACGGGTTAAATTTGGGTTTTACCTCGTGCCCTATAATCAGGGCCTCGGAGCCCCGGGTTTTTAAAATTTTTATTTCAAATCGTTATTATACCCCGATTTGGGCTAAGGGTTTTTAGTCTCACCTAAACCCTTTTTTATCACAAGGGCCATTTTCGAATCCTAAAAAAGGGCCGTTTTTTTTTCATCCCTTTTTTTTTAATTTTAAAAATCAATTTCATTGATCCCTGTTCTTGATTGTAGTACTGTAGTGCTTTGTAAAAAAATTTAAATTTTTTAAACAAAAAAAATGCAATCCTCGAGAAAAAAATTTACGGGTTTTTTCCCGGGGGTTTTTTCCTTTGGGTTTTTTTCCCTTTAGAAAAAAGGAAATCCCAGAGAAAAACAGTCCTGGTGAATAGAAAAAACCCAAAACTTTGATTCGTGATTGTTGCGGGATATAAAAATCGGACCCCGGATATTTGAAATTTTTAATTAATATTTTGGGCCCTTTTCCTTCTGGGGGTCGCTTTTTCCCAAATCCGCGTAGGGGGCTTTTTTGGGTAAACTAAATATTTACAAACCAATTCCCCCCCTTTTTCGAATGAATTGTGTAATGGACTGTTTTCCCTTGAGAAAATATGGTTTTCTGAAAAAGCCCTTAAAACTCAAAACAAATTTAAAAACAGCATTTTCTTATTTTTTGGCAAGTTTGAAACTATATAGCTTTGTCAAACGCACCTTGAAAATATATCCGAAAATTAACAACTTTATATTGCCCAAACCCGGCCGTGTATGGGTCTTTAAAACCCTCCCAAAACACAAACATCGTTTTTTAGACTTTCTCTTTTTTTTTTTTCATTGTATTATAATATTTATAAACCCCAAAAAAACTTTTTGAAAATGCCCCCTTTGTTCCCCCCTTTTTTAAAAAACCGTTAAGAGTACTTTAGAGTAATGTTTCCCCCCTTTTAAATTAAACTGCCCCAGGAAACCTCCCCCTACATATAATCACTTCCCCTTTTTTTAACCATATATAGACACTTTTATTTATTTAAAGGGCAAAAAACAAAAAACCAAATTTTAAATCAAGGGTTTTCAATTCCGATTACTTTTTGTACATGTTTTAAACAAAATTAATTCCACTTTTTTTCTAAAATAAATCCAAACTATTTAATAATATTTCCCCCTATTTAAGATTATCAATGGCCGTAAGTAAAAAAAAACATACCAAGAGAAAATTGAAAAAATTTCCGAGCCGTTTTTAGAGAGGTCAGGTTCAGCTATTAAACCCTTAGGGGTTTTTTTGTTCAGCGAAAACCCCGGAAACCAGGAAAATCACACTTTTTCTCTTTTTGGAGATTTAAACCTCGGCCACTTTTCCATCATTTTGTTTATATAACAAAACGTTTAGCGACGAAGGGGGTTTTTAAAAAAAACCTTTCATTTGAAATCAAAATTTTTACAATTTTTTTTTCAAAACCCCCAGACACGGATATTATATCATATTAAAATTTCGTACATTTAAAAAATAATTTTTTTTGGGGCCCAAAGGGCCCGTTTGACAGAAAATTTTCTTTATTTTCATAAAACCATTCCCCACATCCTTATAGTAACTTTTCGCCATAACTTTTGCCCGGAAACCCAATTTCCGTAAAAATATAAATTAAAATTTCCCGGCTTCTCCCAAAATTTAGAAAGAGAGTAAAAACTCCATAGGGCCCCCTTTTTTTTTTGTTTAAAAAAAACCCCCGGGACCGGGTTTTTCTTTTTTTTAAATGCTGAACATTGATTTTAAAAGTCCCAAAATAACAAAATACATGTGAAATGTAAAATGAACTCATCACAAAATTTCCCGGGCCCTTTAAATTTTTTCTTTATTAGAACGGCACTAAAGGGAGGAGGTGGGTTTAAACCCGACATCAAAAAACAATTTTTTAAAAATTTTTACTATGCCAAAATTTACGGGTTTTTTTTTTTAAAATGGGAAATTTAAATTGCAAATTGGATATTAAATCTCCTTTTTCTGTATTCGGTAAATACCCCCAATCGACAACATTTTTGGTGATCATGATTTAGGGGATTATTTATAAAAATTTTAGATGAATTATTTTTATAAGTTTTTAATTTCAAACGTGCCTCGTGATGAAAAAGAACACTTTTTTTTCGCCCATAAAATTTATGGGACGGAAAAGCCTGTAATGTTTTTTTTTGATGTGTTTTTGTGGGTGGTATTCTATTATGACGATAACACCTTAGTTTTTTTACAAAGGTTTATGTTTCATATCGTTTTAAGGTTTTTTGTTTCACTTGTCCGGGAAAAATTTATGGGAAAAAACCAAAAGGTTACCCCCCCCACTAAAAGTTTTGTTTTTAGATACCAATTTTTTTCTGGAAAGTTTAGTTAGGTTCAAAACCCTTGAAAAAAGACATTTTCCCAAAATAAGTTTTTTGAATTAGATGAAAAAAAAAAACCGAAACTATAATTCGAGAGCTTTTCTAAAATTTTTTTGTGAAAATTCAAAAAATAAACAAAATACATTTTGATCTAATTTCGTGCTAGGCAAAAGATTGAAAATCGGGTTTTAAAGTCTAATTTTATAGTGCATTGGATGTGATATCACAAAAAATATAACTCTGAGACATAGTATGTAATACTATACAATTTTTTAAAAAAAAGTAAATTTTTAAAAGGTTTTTGGATTGGGTTTACTTCAATTGCTTTTAAAAAATGCATAAAATTTAAAAATTTAAACCCCTGTTTGCCCATGCAACCCAAAAGGTTGATTTGGTTTTCCTCGTGTCTTAATACATGCTCGTGAGTCACCGGTTTTTTTTCAATGTTTTTTTATCTTAAAACGGTTATTAAAGGCCCAGGGGGGGTAAAGGTTTTGTTTTCACCCAGCTTTTATCACGACCCAGTTTTGTCCCCACGAAGCCCCTTTTTTTTCACCCTTTTTTTTTTTAATTTTCCCAAAAACAATGTCCTTGATACAGTTTTTGATTGTAGTCTGGAGTGCCCTTTTTTTAAAAATGTAATTTTTAAACAAAAAAAAAGGGAATACTCGGGGAAAAAATTACAAAAAGGGTTTTTTCCCCGGGGTTTTCCCTTTCCCTTTTCTTTAGAAAGAGGTAGATCTCAGAGCTAAAAAGTACCTGGGAGAAGAAATAACCCCAAATTTTATTCCCTGATTGTTTGCGGGTATCCAAAACGGACTCGGAAAATTTTTCCAAATTTTTAAATTAAAATCTTAGGCCCCGTGACCTTCGTGAGGGTCGCTTTTTTCGATCCGCGTAGAGGCATTTTTTTAAACTAAATCATGTTACAACCAAATTCCCCCCGGGGCAATGAGATTGATGTACTGGGGCTGATTTCTTGGAAATATGGATTTCTGACAACTCCTTAAACATCCCAAAAAACTTTAAAAACCCAATTTTGTATTTTTGCTAATTGCAAAAATATGCTTTTTTCAAAATGCTATCCTTGAAAATATTACAGATAATTAACAAATTTATATGTGTCAAAACCCGGCCGTGTATCGTCATGAAAACATGCCAAAAAACGAAACTCCCTTTTTAGACATTAAACTCGGTTTTTTCATTGTAGTAAAGTTATAAAACACCAAAAAAACTGTTGTTGATACTTTGTTTTATCCCTTTTATAAACCCTTAAAAGTAAATTTAGAGTAAATGTTTGCCCCTCTTTTTTCAAAATGTCCCCAGGAAAAACACCCCTACATTAAACCCCTTACCTTGTTACCCCTATATAGACAAAATTATTTAGTTTAAAAGCCAAACTAAAAAAAAATAAATTTTTTTTAACGGTTTCAATATCCATTACATTTTTTAAATGTATGTACACTATTTAAATTTCCCCTTAATTTTCTGAAAAAATCCAAAAATATTTAATAATAGTCCCCTATTTAAAATATAATCAAAGGCCGTATAGTAAACAAAAAAATAAACCAAAAAGATAGATGAATTTCAATTCCACCGTTTTTTTAGGAGTCGGTGTCATCGGTATTTCCATTTGGGGGGCTTTGTTCAATTTTTACAACCCCGGGAAACCAGAAAATCACACTTTGGGCCTTTGTTTTTGGGGACTTACCCTCGGCCCTGTCCATCAGTTGTTTAAATTACTGAAAAAAAAAGAAAAGCAACTTCAAATTGTAGGTTTAAAAAAAATAATACTTTTTGAGCAAGGGTTTAAAATTTTTTATTATAGTTAATATTGAAAATTTTTGTAAAATCCTTTAAATTTTAAAAGGGTTTTTAAGAACAGTCACTTTGCTAAAGGGCATGATTGGGGAAATACCCCACGTAATCCAAGTTGAAAAGGGGAGCCGTTTTTTTAAAAAAACCCTGCCCCAATAACGTTTGGGGTCCTCCTCGAACGTTAAACACCTCTCTAATTTTTTTTGGGTTTTCTTGAGTTCAAACAGGGGATTGACTTTTTCCTTAATTTTAAAGTTTATTCCATTTTTGGGCGAGTCATTTTGGGTAAATGAGGGGGGGTATTTGGGGGGTTACGGGGGATTTTTGAATTTTTCTTTTGTCTAATTCATCCCACAAATGCCGATTGGGGACAGGTTCGGGGGTATATGGAGGGCCCAAACTATAGGGAAAAAAGTTTCTGTTTCGCAAGAAAATCTTTTTACAGCTTTTTGCAAAGGGGGGTCTCGCGGTTTTCTTGCTGAAAGGGTTTTAAAGAGCTGCTAACAAACGGCACAACATGGGGCCTAAGGACTCATCCCCCCTAGCGTACGGGCCCTTAAATTCCCTTGACATCACCAAAGGGGTCTTCAAAACCCTGGGGATTCCCGCCCAAACCCAAAAGATCCACCCCCAAATCGTCGTGTTTTTCCCAAACCCCCGGCGTCACAAAACGTTCCCCCTCGACGCCGGGACACCGTTTTTACGGGGCCCTCTGCTCGAATAACTTTAAACGAGATTCATCGGGGAAGAGCATGACCCCCCCCCTCCCCATAGGAAAAATCTGGGGAAAGTGCCGTTGCCCATTGCATCACGTGCTCGCGGGTTTCGGTTTTGTGGTAAAACCCAAAGTACGGGCGCCCTTTCACCAAAATTTGCCTCACGCAGTCTGTTTTATCACTGTTTTGGGGGTGAAATTGACGGTTATGTTACCAAACGTATTCCCTTTGCCTTTCACGGCCGTTAATCTCCTTTACGCGGTCCAAACCAAGACCCGGGTTTGACGTCGCACTTTACGCGTGGCGCCCTGATCTCGGCTGGTCATGACTCTTCCCTTTGCTTTAAAGACTAAACAAATCGATATAGTCGATTTGTGAACTCTAATTGTCGAGCGACGTAATTTGGGGTTTTCCCCCCGAAGATCGCTATAGCACGCCCTCTATCAACCTTTGATAACCTGGCATATTGAAAAAGGATTATTTTTGCAAAATTTTGGGCGATGATTGGCCTATGTATTGAATTGATACGGTTTGAAGAAAAAAGAACGCTTGTTTGTACGGCCCGGGTTTTTTTTGATTTTTTTTACCGCCCCGGGAATGCATAGGTCTCTAGTCACATTTGGGTTTTTTTGAATTTTTGGGGGGTGTTGGCGGGTGCTTTTTTTTTCCGCATTTTTATACAAAATTGTATTTTAATAAAAAATTTAATCAAAATTTTCCATTTTGCGTTTTTTTTTTCTTTCAGTTTTAAACAGAATTTTAGCAGACGAAAGTTTTTTTAACCTTTCGATTTAAAAAATACAAAAATTTAAAAAAAATTTTTCAAAGTCAACGGGGATTTATATCATTTTAAAAATTTCTACTTTTAGAAAAAAATTTTCGGTCGGGGACTTTTAGACAAAAATATTTCATTATATTAAATTACCTCCCAGCATACTATAGAAACGCCCATATTTTTCCCGGAAAAAATTTCCGTAAAAATCAATTAAATTCTGCTTCTTTTCCCAAAATGTTTGAAAGAGAGTAAAATCCGTAGGGTCCATATTTTTTTGTTTTCAAAAAAACTCCGACCTGTTCTTTTATTTTAAAGCTGAACATTGATTTAAGTACAATAACAAAAAACTGTGTATGTGCAATGAACTCATCCATAGATTTTCCCGGGTTGAAAATTCTTTATTAGAACGGGATAAGGGGGGATGGTGGGTAGAACCGCACCCCAACAATATTTTTTAAATGTTACATGCTCAAATTTTACTCATATTTAAATGAGATTTAAATATCAAATTGGATATTTCTCCAATTTTCTGTTCCATACACACATCCAACTTTTGATCATGATTTGGCGATTTTTATAAATTTTAATGAATTGTTATAATTTTATGCATTCTCCCCGTGAGAATGAAAAAAACTTTTTATCGCCTATCTTTTGATGGACTGAAAACCTGTAATGTTTTATTTTATAGTGTTTCGTGTGGTGGGGATGCTATTATGCGATAGACCCTTTGTTTTACACGGATGTTGATTTCTTCTTTTAAGGTTATTCATACACTTTCCGGAAAGTTTATAAAAACCAAAAGGTTAACCCCCCCCCTAATTTTTGATTGAGATACAATTTTATCTGGTAAAAGTTATTAGGGCAAAAAAATTTAAAACGACATTTCAATAAAAGTTTTTGAATTGTGAAAAAAATCAGAAACATAGAAATTTGAGAGCTTTCTAAACATTTTTTGGAAATTACAAAATATCAATACTATATTATCTAGTCGTGCTAGGCAGTTTAAAATCGGTTAAAGTCTAATTTTAAAATGCATTGTGATGTGAATCACAACAAAATATCTCTGGGTACATAGGTATGTACATACTACTACAATTTTTAAAAAATATAATTTTTAAGGGATGGATACTGTTTTTACTGCAATATTTCTTTAAACAATGCATAA
>NW_022981271.1:0-10211 GCF_902652985.1 Pecten maximus
CGCTAACGCACGGCGGGAATTTTCCGTAGTTTTGCTGGGATGAGCAGGTTTTCCTGTTGATCACATCCAAATGGAGGTGCCCAAAAAGATCCGAACCTCCTAGCAGCTCTAGAAAAGACGTCAGAACTGCACGGTGAACCTCACCATATTCCGTAGTATTGTCACCACGCTAACGCGGACGCGCAGTTAATTGTTCACCGATGGAAGTTTTGCCGGAATGAGCAGGTTTTCCTGTGTATCATATCCCACTGGAGGTGCCCAAAAAGATCCGAACCTCCTAGCTGCTCTAGAAATGACGTGAGAACTGCACGGTGAGCGTCGTCACCATATTCCGTAGTATTGTAACCACGCTAACGCGGACGCGCATTTAATTGTTCACCGATGGAAGTTTTGCCGGAATGAGCAGGTTTTCCTGTGTATCATATCCCACTGGAGGTGCCCAAAAAGATCTGAACCACCTAGCAGCTCTAGAAATGACGTCAGAGCTGCACGGTGAGCGTCAGCATATATTTCGTAGTATTGCAACCACGCTACCGCGAACGCGCGATTAATTGTTCACCGATGGAAGTTTTTGCTGGAATGAGCAGGTTTTCCTGTTGATGACGTCCCACTGGAGGTGCCCAAAAAGATCCGAACCTCCTAGCAGCTCTAGAAATGACGTCAGAACTACACGGTGAGCGTCACTATATTCCGTAGTATTGTAACCACTCTATCGCGGACGCGCGGTTAATTGTTCACCGATGGAAATTTTGACAAAATGAACAGGTTTTCCTGTGTATCATATCCCACTTGAGGTGCCCAAAAAGATCCGAACCTCCTAGCAGCTATAGAAATGACGTCAGAACTGCAAGGTGAGCGTCACCATATATTCCGTAGTATTGCAACCACGCTACCGCGAACGCGCGGTTAATTGTTCACCGATGGAAGTTTTGCCGGTTTGAGCAGGTTTTCCTGTTGACCACATCCCACTGGAGGTGCCCAAAATGATCCAAACCTCCTAGCCGCTCTAGAAATGACGTCAGAGCTGCACGGTGAGCGTCACCATATTCCGCAGTATTGTAACAACGCTAACGCGGACGCGCGGTTAATTGTTCATCGATGGAAGTTTTGCCGGAATGAGCAGGTTTCCCTGTTGATCTCATCCCAATGGAGGTGCTCAAAAAGATCCGAACCTCCTAGCAGCTCTAGAAATGACGACAGAGCTGCACGGTGAGCGTCACCATATTCCGTAGTATTGTAACCACGCTAACGCGGACGCGCGGTTAATTGTTCATCGATGGAAGTTTTGCCGGAATGAGCAGGTTTCCCTGTTGATCTCATCCCAATGGAGGTGCTCAAAAAGATCCGAACCTCCTAGCAGCTCTAGAAATGACGACAGAGCTGCACGGTGAGCGTCACCATATTCCGTAGTATTGTAACCACGCTAACGCGGACGCGCGGTTTAATTGTTCACCGATGGAAGTTTTGGCGGATGAGCAGGTTTTCCTGTTGATCACATCCAAATGGAGGTGCCCAAAAAGATCCGAACCTCCTAGCAGCTCTAGAAATGACGTCAGAACTGCACGGTGAGCGTCACCATATTCCGTAGTATTGTAACCACGCTACCGCGGACGCGCGGTTTATTGTTCACCGATGAAAGTTTTGCCGGGATGAGCAGGTTTTCCTGTTGATCACATTCCACTGGAGGTGCCCAAAAAGATCCGAACCTCCTAGCTGCTCTAGAAATGACGTGAGAACTGCACGGTGAGCGTCGTCACCATATTCCGTAGTATTGTAACCACGCTAACGCGGACGCGCAGTTAATTGTTCACCGATGGAAGTTTTGCCGGAATGAGCAGGTTTTCCTGTGTATCATATCCCACTGAAGGTGCCCAAAAAGATCTGAACCACCTAGCAGCTCTAGAAATGACGTCAGAGCTGCACGGTGAGCGTCAGCATATATTTCGTAGTATTGCAACCACGCTACCGCGAACGCGCGATTAATTGTTCACCGATGGAAGTTTTTGCTGGAATGAGCAGGTTTTCCTGTTGATGACGTCCCACTGGAGGTGCCCAAAAAGATCCGAACCTCCTAGCAGCTCTAGAAATGACGTCAGAACTACACGGTGAGCGTCACTATATTCCGTAGTATTGTAACCACTCTACCGCGGACGCGCGGTTAATTGTTCACCGATGGAAATTTTGACAAAAATGAACAGGTTTTCCTGTGTATCATATCCCACTTGAGGTGCCCAAAAAGATCCGAACCTCCTAGCAGCTATAGAAATGACGTCAGAACTGCAAGGTGAGCGTCACCATATATTCCGTAGTATTGCAACCACGCTACCGCGAACGCGCGGTTAATTGTTCACCGATGGAAGTTTTGCCGGTTTGAGCAGGTTTTCCTGTTGACCACATCCCACTGGAGGTGCCCAAAATGATCCAAACCTCCTAGCCGCTCTAGAAATGACGTCAGAGTTGCACGGTGAGCGTCACCATATTCCGCAGTATTGTAACAACGCTAACGCGGACGCGCGGTTAATTGTTCATCGATGGAAGTTTTGCCGGAATGAGCAGGTTTCCCTGTTGATCTCATCCCAATGGAGGTGCTCAAAAAGATCCGAACCTCCTAGCAGCTCTAGAAATGACGACAGAGCTGCACGGTGAGCGTCACCATATTCCGTAGTATTGTAACCACGCTAACGCGGACGCGCGGTTAATTGTTCATCGATGGAAGTTTTGCCGGAATGAGCAGGTTTCCCTGTTGATCTCATCCCAATGGAGGTGCTCAAAAAGATCCGAACCTCCTAGCAGCTCTAGAAATGACGACAGAGCTGCACGGTGAGCGTCACCATATTCCGTAGTATTGTAACCACGCTAACGCGGACGCGCGGTTAATTGTTCGCCGATGGAAGTTTTGCTGGGATGAGCAGGTTTTCCTGTTGATCACATCCAAATGGAGGTGCCCAAAAAGATCCGAACCTCCTAGCAGCTCTAGAAATGACGTCAGAACTGCACGGTGAGCGTCACCATATTCCGTAGTATTGTAACCACGCTACCGCGGACGCGCGGTTAATTGTTCACCGATGAAAGTTTTGCCGGGATGAGCAGGTTTTCCTGTTGATCACATTCCACTGGAGGTGCCCAAAAAGATCCGAACCTCCTAGCCGCTCTAGAAATGACGTCATAACACCACGGTGGGCGTCACCATATTCCGTAGTATTGTAACCACGCTATCGCGGACGCGCGGTTAATTGTTCACCGATGGAAATTTTGCCGGATAGAGCAGGTTTTCCTGTTGATCACATCCCACTGGAGGTGCCCAAAAAGATCCGAACCTCCTAGTCGCTCTAGAAATGACGTCAGAACTACACGGTGAGCGTCAGCATATTCCGTAGTGTTGTAACCACGCTACCGCGGTCGCGCGGTTAATTGTTCACCGATGGAAATTTTGCCAAAATGAACAGGTTTTCCTGTTGATCACATCCCACTGAAGGTGCCCAAAAAGATCCGAATCTCCTAGCCGCTCTAGAAATGACGTCAGACCTGCACGGTGAGCGTCACCATATTCCGTAGTATTGTAACCACGCTACCGCGGACGCGCGGTTTATTGTTCACCGATGGAAGTTTTGCCGGGATGAGCAGGTTTTCCTGTTGATCACATCCCACTGGAGGTGCCCAAAAAGATCCGAACCTCCTAGCAGCTCTAGAAATGACGTCATAACTGCACGGTGAGCGTCAGCATATTCCGTAGTATTGTAACCACGCTATCGCGGACGCGCGGTTAATTGTTCACCGATGGAAGTTTTGCCGGGATGAGCAGGTTTTACTGTTTATCACATCCCACTGGAGGTGCCCCAAAAGATCCGAACATCCTAGCATCTCCAGAAATGACGTCAGAGCTGCACGGTGAGCGTCAGCATATATTCCGTAGTATTGCAACCACGCTACCGCGAACGCGCGGTTAATTGTTCAACGATGGAAGTTTTTGCTGGAATGAGCGGGTTTTCCTGTTGATGACGTCCCACTGGAGGTGCCCAAAAAGATCCGAACCTCCTAGCAGCTCTAGAAATGACGTCAGAACTACACGGTGAGCGTCACTATATTCCGTAGTATTGTAACCACTCTACCGCGGACGCGCGGTTAATTGTTCACCGATGGAAATTTTGCCGAAATGAACAGGTTTTCCTGTGTATCATATCCCACTGGAGGTGCCCAAAAAGATCCGAACCTCCTAGCAGCTACAAAAATGACGTCAGAACTGCAAGGTGAGCGTCACCATATATTCCGTAGTATTGCAACCACGCTACCGCGAACGCGCGGTTAATTGTTCACCGATGGAAGTTTTGCCGGTTTGAGCAGGTTTTTCTGTTGACCACATCCCACTGGAGGTGCCCAAAAAGATCCGAACCTCCTAGCCGCTCTAGAAATGACGTCAGAACTGCACGGTGAACGTCACCATATTCCGTAGTATTGTAACAACGCTACCGCGGACGCGCGGTTAATTGTTCATCGATGGAAGTTTTGCCGGAATGAGCAGGTTTCCCTGTTGATCTCATCCCAATGGAGGTGCTCAAAAAGATCCGAACCTCCTAGCAGCTCTAGAAATGACGACAGAGCTGCACGGTGAGCGTCACCATATTCCGTAGTATTGTAACCACGCTAACGCGGACGCGCGGTTAATTGTTCGCCGATGGAAGTTTTGCTGGGATGAGCAGGTTTTCCTGTTGATCACATCCAAATGGAGGTGCCCAAAAAGATCCGAACCTCCTAGCAGCTCTAGAAATGACGTGAGAACTGCACGGTGAGCGTCACCATATTCCGTAGTATTGTAACCACTCTACCGCGGACGCGCGGTTAATTGTTCACCGATAGAAATTTTGCCGAAATGAACAGGTTTTCCTGTTGATCACATCCCACTGGAGGTGCCCAAAAAGATCCGAACCTCCTAGCCGCTCTAGAAATGACGTCAGACCTGCACGGTGAGCGTCACCATATTCCGTAGTATTGTAACCACGCTAACGCGGACGCGCGGTTAATTGTTCGCCGATGGAAGTTTTGCTGGGATGAGCAGGTTTTCCTGTTGATCACATCCAAATGGAGGTGCCCAAAAAGATCCGAACCTCCTAGCAGCTCTAGAAAAGACGTCAGAACTGCACGGTGAACCTCACCATATTCCGTAGTATTGTAACCACGCTAACGCGGACGCGCAGTTAATTGTTCACCGATGGAAGTTTTGCCGGAATGAGCAGGTTTTCCTGTGTATCATATCCCACTGGAGGTGCCCAAAAAGATCTGAACCACCTAGCAGCTCTAGAAATGACGTCAGAGCTGCACGGTGAGCGTCAGCATATATTTCGTAGTATTGCAACCACGCTACCGCGAACGCGCGATTAATTGTTCACCGATGGAAGTTTTTGCTGGAATGAGCAGGTTTTCCTGTTGATGACGTCCCACTGGAGGTGCCCAAAAAGATCCGAACCTCCTAGCAGCTCTAGAAATGACGTCAGAACTACACGGTGAGCGTCACTATATTCCGTAGTATTGTAACCACTCTACCGCGGACGCGCGGTTAATTGTTCACCGATGGAAATTTTGCCAAAATGAACAGGTTTTCCTGTGTATCATATCCCACTTGAGGTGCCCAAAAAGATCCGAACCTCCTAGCAGCTATAGAAATGACGTCAGAACTGCAAGGTGAGCGTCACCATATATTCCGTAGTATTGCAACCACGCTACCGCGAACGCGCGGTTAATTGTTCATCGATGGAAGTTTTGCCGGTTTGAGCAGGTTTTCCTGTTGACCACATCCCACTGGAGGTGCCCAAAATGATCCAAACCTCCTAGCCGCTCTAGAAATGACGTCAGAGCTGCACGGTGAGCGTCACCATATTCCGCAGTATTGTAACAACGCTAACGCGGACGCGCGGTTAATTGTTCATCGATGGAAGTTTTGCCGGAATGAGCAGGTTTCCCTGTTGATCTCATCCCAATGGAGGTGCTCAAAAAGATCCGAACCTCCTAGCAGCTCTAGAAATGACGATCAGAAGCTGCACGGTGAGCGTCACCATATTCCGTAGTATTGTAACCACGCTAACGCGGACGCGCGGTTAATTGTTCACCGATGGAAGTTTTGCCGGAATGAAGCAGGTTTTCCTGTTGATCACATCCCAATGGAGGTGCCCAAAAAGATCCGAACCTCCTAGCAGCTCTAGAAATGACGTCAGAACTGCACGGTGAGCGTCACCATATTCCGTAGTATTGTAACCACGCTACCGCGGACGCGCGGTTAATTGTTCACCGATGGAAGTTTTGCCGGGATGAGCAGGTTTTCCTGTTGATCACATCCCACTGGAGGTGCCCAAAAAGATCCGAACCACCTAGCCGCTCCAGAAATGACGTCAGAACTGCACGGTAAACGTCACCATATTCCGTAGTATTGTAACCACCCTAATGCGGACGCGCAGGTTAATTGTTCACCGATGGAAGTTTTGCCGGAATGAGCAGGTTTTCCTGTGTATCATATCCCACTGGAGGTGCCAAAAAAGATCTGAACCACCTAGCAGCTCTAGAAATGACGTCAGAGCTGCACGGTGAGCGTCACCATATTCCGTAGTATTGTAACCACGCTAACGCGGACGCGCGGTTAATTGTTCATCGATGGAAGTTTTGCCGGAATGAGCAGGTTTCCCTGTTGATCTCATCCCAATGGAGGTGCTCAAAAAGATCCGAACCTCCTAGCAGCTCTAGAAATGACGACAGAGACTGCACGGTGAGCGTCACCATATTCCGTAGTATTGTAACCACGCTAACGCGGACGCGCGGTTAATTGTTCGCCGATGGAAGTTTTGCTGGGAATGAGCAGGTTTTCCTGTTGATCACATCCAAATGGAGGTGCCCAAAAAGATCCGAACCTCCTAGGCAGCTCTAGAAATGACGTCAGAACTGCAAGGTGAGCGTCACCATATATTCCGTAGTATTGCAACCACGCTACCGGGAACGCGCGGTTAATTGTTCACCGATTGAAGTTTTGCTGGAATGAGCAGGTTTTCCTGTTGATCACATCCCACTGGAGGTGCCCAAAAAGATCCGAACCTCCTAGCCGCTCTAGAAATGACGTCAGAACTGCACGGTGAGCGTCACCATATTCCGTAGTATTGTAACCACGCTAACGCGGACGCGCGGTTAATTGTTCATCGATGGAAGTTTTGCCGGAATGAGCAGGTTTCCCTGTTGATCTCATCCCAATGGAGGTGCTCAAAAAGATCCGAACCTCCTAGCAGCTCTAGAAATGACGTACAGAGCTGCACGGTGAGCGTCACCATATTCCGTAGTATTGTAACCACGCTAACGCGGACGCGCGGTTAATTGTTCACCGATGGAAGTTTTGCTGGGATGAGCAGGTTTTCCTGTTGATCACATCCCAATGGAGGTGCCCAAAAAGATCCGAACCTCCTAGCAGCTCTAGAAATGACGTCAGAACTGCACGGTGAGCGTCACCATATATTCCGTAGTATTGCAACCACGCTACCGCGAACGCGCGGTTAATTGTTCACCGATGGAAGTTTTGCTGGAATGAGCAGGTTTTCCTGTTGATCACATCCCACTGGAGGTGCCCAAAAAGATCCGAACCTCCTAGCCGCTCTAGAAATGACGTCAGAACTGCACGGTGAGCGTCACCATATTCCGTAGTATTGTAACCACGCTAACGCGGACGCGCGGTTAATTGTTCATCGATGGAAGTTTTGCCGGAATGAGCAGGTTTCCCTGTTGATCTCATCCCAATGGAGGTGCCCAAAAAGATCCGAACCTCCTAGCCGCTCTAGAAATGACGTCAGAGCTGCACGGTGAGCGTCACCATATTCCGTAGTATTGTAACCACGCTACCGCGGACGCGCGGTTAATTGTTCACCGATGGAAGTTTTGCCGGGATGAGCAGGTTTTCCTGTTGATCACATCCCACTGGAGGTGCCCAAAAAGATCCGAACCTACCTAGCCGCTCCAGAAATGACGTCAGAACTGCACGGTAAACGTCACCATATTCCGTAGTATTGTAACCACCCTAATGCGGACGCGCAGTTAATTGTTCACCGATGGAAGTTTTGCCGGAATGAGCAGGTTTTCCTGTGTATCATATCCCACTGGAGGTGCCAAAAAGATCTGAACCACCTAGCAGCTCTAGAAATGACGTCAGAAGCTGCACGGTGAGCGTCACCATATTCCGTAGTATTGTAACCACGCTAACGCGGACGCGCGGTTAATTGTTCATCGATGGAAGTTTTGCCGGAATGAGCAGGTTTCCCTGTTGATCTCATCCCAATGGAGGTGCTCAAAAAGATCCGAACCTCCTAGCAGCTCTAGAAATGACGACAGAGCTGCACGGTGAGCGTCACCATATTCCGTAGTATTGTAACCACGCTAACGCGGACGCGCGGTTTATTGTTCGCCGATGGAAGTTTTGCTGGGATGAGCAGGTTTTCCTGTTGATCACATCCAAATGGAGGTGCCCAAAAAGATCCGAACCTCCTGGCAGCTCTAGAAATGACGTCAGAACTGCAAGGTGAGCGTCACCATATATTCCGTAGTATTGCAACCACGCTACCGGGAACGCGCGGTTAATTGTTCACCGATTGAAGTTTTGCTGGAATGAGCAGGTTTTCCTGTTGATCACATCCCACTGGAGGTGCCCAAAAAGATCCGAACCTCCTAGCCGCTCTAGAAATGACGTCAGAACTGCACGGTGAGCGTCACCATATTCCGTAGTATTGTAACCACGCTAACGCGGACGCGCGGTTAATTGTTCATCGATGGAAGTTTTGCCGGAATGAGCAGGTTTCCCTGTTGATCTCATCCCAATGGAGGTGCTCAAAAAGATCCGAACCTCCTAGCAGCTCTAGAAATGACGACAGAGCTGCACGGTGAGCGTCACCATATTCCGTAGTATTGTAACCACGCTAACGCGGACGCGCGGTTTATTGTTCGCCGATGGAAGTTTTGCTGGGATGAGCAGGTTTTCCTGTTGATCACATCCAAATGGAGGTGCCCAAAAAGATCCGAACCTCCTGGCAGCTCTAGAAATGACGTCAGAACTGCAAGGTGAGCGTCACCATATATTCCGTAGTATTGCAACCACGCTACCGGGAACGCGCGGTTAATTGTTCACCGATTGAAGTTTTGCTGGAATGAGCAGGTTTTCCTGTTGATCACATCCCACTGGAGGTGCCCAAAAAGATCCGAACCTCCTAGCCGCTCTAGAAATGACGTCAGAACTGCACGTTGAGCGTCACCATATTCCGTAGTATTGTAACCACGCTAACGCGGACGCGTGGTTAATTGTTCATCAATGGAAGTTTTGCCGGATGAGCAGGTTTTCCCTGTTGATCTCATCCCACTGGAGGTGCTCAAAAAGATCCGAACCTCCTAGCAGCTCTAGAAATGACGTCAGAGCTGCACGGTGAGCGTCACCATATTCCGTAGTATTGTAACCACGCTAACGCGGACGCGCGGTTAATTGTTCGCCGATGGAAGTTTTGCCTGGGATGAGCAGGTTTTCCTGTTGATCACATCCAAATGGAGGTGCCCAAAAGATCCGAAGCTCCTAGCAGCTCCTAGAAATGACGTCAGAACTGCACGTTGAGCGTCACCATATTCCGTAGTATTGTAACCACGCGTCCGCTACCGCGGACGCGTGGTTACTTGTTCACCGATGAAGTTTTGCCGGAATGAGCAGGTTTCCTGTTGATCACATCCCAATGGAGGTGCTCAAAAAGATCCGAACCTCCTAGCAGCTCTAGAAATGACGTCAGAGCTGCACGGTGAGCGTCACCATATTCCGTAGTATTGTAACCACGCTAACGCGGACGCGCGGTTAATTGTTCAGCCGATGGAAGTTTTGCCTGGGATGAGCAGGTTTTCCTGTTGATCACATCCCAATGGAGGTGCCCAAAAAGATCCGAACCTCCTAGCAGCTCTAGAAATGACGTCAGAACTGCACGGTGAGCGTCACCATATTCCGTAGTATTGTAACCACGCTAAGCGCGGACGCGCAGTTAATTGTTCACCGATGGAAGTTTTGCCGGAATGAGCAGGTTTTCCTGTGTATCATATCCCACTGGAGGTGCCCAAAAAGATCCGAACCTCCTAGCAGCTCTAGAAATGACGTGAGAACTGCACGGTGAGCGTCGTCACCATATTCCGAAGTATTGTAACCACGCTAACGCGGACGCCGCGTT
>NW_022981272.1:0-9753 GCF_902652985.1 Pecten maximus
TAGGTAATCATGTACAAGAAAGATTCCGAGACGAAATACGATTTTCGAACGAGCTAGATTTAATCACAGGAAGCAGAATGAAGGTGAGTCAGCAGAGAACTTTATCATGGCATTATATGCACTAGTTGAACACTGTGAGTATGGAGAATTAAAATCAGAGACGATACGTGATCGAATAGTCGTTGGCATTCGCGACAGTCGTTTATCAGAGAAACTCCAGCTCGACGCAACACTTACACTGGAAAAAGCTGTGAATCAGGTACGACAGTCTGAAGCAGTTAAGAAACAGCAGGCCGTGGTAAGAGACAAAGACGCAATGTCTAATAGCAGTCCGTCAGGTAGCAGTGTAGATGCAGTGGTCAGGAAAGGCCCTAAGCACAAAGTACCTGGAAACCGGAAGTCGTCAGAGAACCGGAAGTCGTCGGAAAACCGGAAGTTGTCGGAAAACCGGAAGTCCTATGAAACTAAGTCTAATCCTGAATGTCACAAATGTGGATTCAAGCATAGGAAGGATAATTGCCCAGCTAAGGATGCAGAATGTCGGAAATGTCACAAAAGGGGACACTATGCAAAGAAATGTCGCACAACAGTTGGGGAAATACACACAAATAGCTTTTTAGGAGCTGTGGAGAGTGAGGAAACTCAAGAACACTCACCATGGACTATCGACTTGGTAGTACAGACTGGACAGACAGATATACCGGTCAGATTCAAGATTGACACCGGCGCGGACGTTACAGTTATACCAGAGAACATTTTTTAGAAAATGAGTCAGAAATTACAACGCTCAACAAGGATTCTACAAGGTCCAGGTCAGAACCGCCTAAAGATTTTAGGAAAATTCTCTAGTGTGTTAAAGACAGAGAAGGGAACGTGTGCAGAGACTGAAATCTATGTTATCAAAACGTTAAACAAACCATTATTGGGCAGGCTAGCAATTGAAAAGCTCAACCTCGTGAAAACGGTGGATTCAGTACAGTTGACCGAGGACATCAAGGGAAAATATCCTAAACTGTTTAACGGCCTGGGGAAAATTAAAGGAGATTATATGATAAAACTCCGCGACGATGCCACACCATTTGCTCTCACCTCACCCAGACGAGTAGCATTGCCACTATTGGACAAGGTCAAGGACGAACTTGCTAGGATGGAGGGCTTAGGGGTTATCTCCCCTGTTGAGGAGCCAACTGATTGGTGTTCAGGGTTGGTAGTGGTACCCAAAAAAGATGGAACTGTCCGTATATGTGTTGACCTAACACAGTTAAACAAATCTGTCTGCAGGGAACGACTACAACTCCCAAGTGTGGAGCAAACCCTGCATAGATTGACAGGAGCCAAGGTCTTCTCGAAAATCGATGCAAATTCTGGATTTTGGCAGATCCCGTTAGACCAATCCTCCAAATTGTTTACAACTTTCATAACCCCATTTGGGCGTTACTGTTTTAATCGCCTTCCCTTCGGCATCTCATCGGCACCTGAACACTTTCAACGAAGAATGTGTAACCTACTCGATAATGTACCAGGTGTTGTTTGTCAGATGGATAACGTACTGATATTTGGAGCATCCCAGGAGGAACATGATGAGCGATTAGACACAGTGCTGCAAAAGGTGGAGAAAGCAGGGATCACACTTAACGGTGAGAAGTGTGAGTTCTCAAAGAAAAGTGTCACATTTGTCGGACATGTCATAGATGAGGCAGGGATACGACCAGACCCCGCAAAGGTCAGACCTATACTTGACTTTGAAGCTCCTACTAACGTAACTGAGGTCAGGAGATTTATGGGAATGGTCAACCAGCTCGGGAGGTTTTCACCAAATATTGCAGAGAGCTCCAAACCGATCCGTGACTTATTACAAAAGGACAACGCTTGGGCATGGGACATGCCTCAATCACGTGCTTTTGGACTGATCAAGCAGGAACTCAGTTCCACTCCAGTATTGTCATTATATGACCCCACAGCAATTACTAAGATTTCTGCGGACGCATCATCCTACGGTATAGGTGGAGTCATACTACAACGACCTAAGGACAGTGGAGAGGACGTCTGGAGGCCTGTCGGATACGCGTCGCGATCGATGAGTGCCACAGAGCAGAGGTACGCACAGCTGGAAAAAGAAGCTCCAGCTGTGACATGGATGTGTGAGAAGTCTTCAGACTTGATCACAGGCAGGCATACATTTTCACATTGAGACGGACCACAAGCCATTGGTTTCATTACTAGGATCTAAGGCTATACCGGAGTTACCACCAAGGGTCCAGAGATTTAGGATGCGCCTCATGCGATATGATTACAGCATCACTCATGTGCCTGGTAAATTACTGTATACCGCGGACGCGCTCTCCAGAGCTCCTTCAAATCAACGAGGATTGGAGGAGGAGGAATTTCAAAATGAGGTTGAAGCCTTCGTCGACGCCATACTGGATGATCTTTCAGCTACAGAAGATCGCCTAAGTGAGATTCGGGAAAAACAACAGGAGGACACTGTCTGTAAAATTGTCATGGGCTACTGTCAAGAAGGATGGCCCGGATATGAACATCCAACAATAACGGTCTCTACCAGACCATATTGGCAGTTAAGGGAAGAACTCTCTGTGTGTCATGGTTTACTAATGAGAGGAAGTCGACTTGTCATTCCTACATCTATGAGAGCTGAAATCTTACAAAAACTACATGAGGGACACCAGGGGATCGTTAAGTGCCGCGAACGCGCTAAAAACTCTGTATGGTGGCCTGGTCTCAGCCGCGAAATAGAGGATGTTGTGAAAAACTGTCCCTCCTGTATAAAGCATAGAGTGGAGAAGCCAGAGCCTCTTATGCCCACCGACTTCCCAGATCGTCCTTGGGGAAAGGTGTCAACTATCTACTAGTGATTGACTACTTCTCCCGATACATCGAGATTGCTAAGCTGAATTCCACAACCTCGGAAGTGATAATTGGCCACCTCAAATCAATATTCGCGCGTCATGGAATTCCTGATACCTTGATATCGGACAACGGCCCGCAATATGCGAGTGCAACATTTCAGAAATTTGCACGAGATTACGGGTTCAAACACTCGACGAGTAGCCCCCATTACCCACAAGGGAATGGTGAAGCTGAGAGAGCTGTACAGACTGTAAAAAGACTACTTAGTGGCTCTCAAGATCCTTACTTAGCTCTACTAGCTTATCGTGCTACACCACTACGGAACGGCTACAGTCCTTCGGAACTACTGATGGGCCGGAAACTTCAAACAACACTTCCAGAGAGTCCAACAAATCTCTCTCCTAAGTGGCCAGATCTAGAGTCTGTTCGTGACCAAGAACGGGTAGATCGAACATCTCAAAAGCTCTACTTCGATAGATCACACCGTGCAGTCCGACACGGTGTGGGTAAAAGGACCCGGTGGTGGGTTCAGTGGTACTATCGCCAAATCATTGAATGATCGCTCATACTGTGTCAGCACATCGTCAGGAAAGATTCGACGAAACAGGAGACAGCTGGTCCAAGCTCCAGCTATGAGTCCGGATATTCCCCAAACCAGTTGCAGTGGATGTGGAGACGTCCCAATGTGTGATGTGAAGGAACCATTTGGACAGACTGTGAACAACTCCCCAGTTAAGACATCTAGGTCAACTGGGTCTCCCAAGTCAAAAACTAAGTCAAACGTAACTGTCAGTAAAGGGTCAGATCTAGAGGTTGGGTCTAGGAATGATGTAGGGTCGAGGAGCGACATAACCGTTACTCGCTCAGGTAGAGTTTCAGTTGCTCCAAAGAGGATGGACTTGTGAATAGGTTCGCGAGAACTGTGTTAAATATAATAGGTTCGCGAGAACTGTGTTAATTATAATTGTTCAGATGTAATACTTGAGCAAGTAGCTTTTGAATTGTGTTTTCAGTTTACATCTGTGTTCCACAGAGATTGATAGCCTAATATCATGATATTATTTTCTAGTCAAATGTTGAGATGATTTCTCATTTAGGATTTAGTTACTCGTGAAATACCTAGAAAGGGAGATGTAGAGTTATACATAGATAGGTACTAGAACAGACTATAAGCGCTATTATGATACAGACTATAAGCGCTATTATGATACAGACTATAGCTAAGGCTGGTGGGGGGGGGGGGTTACCCTTCAAGATGGCTGCTGTGTGCTAACATGTTTGTCAACCATACACATTGAATACAGTCTACACAGTTTCCCATTGTCTCTACGTCGTTTGTCGAACAACACAACAGCTTGTATACGTTTGCAATAAAAGTGTGACCTTTTAACGTGATCGAACTAGTGTCTGTGACCTTTTCTGAGCGTTACATTGTACTTAATACGACTCTTTGACCTAATTAGAATTTGCTGTCGATAACATGCTACGTGCCTCGGAAACATTCACATCTGCGCGAAAACTTTTGTATTCTTGTTTGCGACAGTTCGACGACCTGGTCTTGACTAATTGATCTCGAGATGAGAAAGCACGTGTCGGCTTGTCCTGTAACGCTCGCGTGACGCCGCCCGGGGCACTGGCCGTAACAAGGTGATACTGCATGCTTTTATCATGTCTATAATTAATATATCATAAAAGCGGTGTTTCCTGAACCATAATAAGCTGCTATCAAACTGCTTAGCCAGCGTCTGTGAGTCACGCCTACCTTCAAAGTTTGCACGCAAGGTTAAACAAACGCTTTGAAGCTATGAGCGTGATGTACAGATATGATTTTTTCGAGTAAGATTTAGGAAGCCTAGACATGAATTTGAGTTATTATACGAGATATGGAAACGCGTCGTTTTTATGTAATTGAGTTGTTCTGATTGATGTTTGTTAATGTGTTGTGTTATTGGAGGCATCCGTGGCTGCCGGCTTTATATCACCATCGAGTTTGGTCATAGAAAACAGGTAGGTCATTGTCATTTATCCTGTGTTCAACACAATGCGCTATTAAAAAAGTTAATGCAAGACTTCTGTCATGTGACATAATTAGGATGCAACATTCTATTCGAGATATCAGACACCGCAATCCACTTTGTCGCAATACGCAGACGCCAGACACAATTTACTCGACCTGTCCCATCTTTCGGACGTCAGACACGACCTACACGGTCTGTCCTATCATTCGGACGTCAGACACGACCTTCACGGTCTGTCCTATCATTCGGACGTCAGACACAACCTTCACGGTCTGTCCTATCATTCGGACGTCAGACACAACCTACTCGATCTGTCCTATCATTCGGACGTCGGACACAACTTACTCGATCTGTCCTATCATTCGGACGTCAGACACAACTTACTCGATCTGTCCTATCATTCGGACGTCGGACACAACTTACTCGATCTGTCCTATCATTCGGACGTCGGACACAACCTACACGGTCTGTCCTATCATTCGGACGTCAGACACAACCTACTCGGTCTGTCCTATCATTCGGACGTCAGACACAACCTACTCGGTCTGTCCTATCATTCGGACGTCAGACACAACCTACTCGATCTGTCCTATCATTCGGACGTCAGACACAACCTACTCGATCTGTCCTATCATTCGGACGTCAGACAGCAATTGTTAATATAATGTGACCAGATCCGATTTATCCTCGGCATATTATGCTTCAGTTATGTGGCACTATAATGTCGGCATAAGTTCAGCGCTTTCCCCACATACTATTTTCAAATGTACCTTTGCTCTTAGAAGAAACCTTCCTTAAATATCCGTAGCTGTTAACAAGACGTTTATAAATTCAAACGAGTCACGTGTCTTTAGAATGTTTAAACCAACCTTTAGATAGGTAACCGACATATTGTCCTCACTCTTAAAACACACTCAACCCTCATCATTACAATAAACCAATCTGTGTGTAGTTACTAAAATCTAATTACCATCGTAAGGACACCAATAACAGTGTACTGTAGTGATCGTGTGCTCATCACGAATTCATCAGGATCAAGAGTGATTTCTGGAAATAGTAAAACAGATGTGAGGGCAGTGTGATTGACGAAGATACACATTCTCGTTTAGGTTATTTATCAAAGGCAATAAGATTTCTATCAATAATAAATATTCCTCGATAAAACTCATTCCGGTCTACAGTAAACATGTCCGGGGCTGTGTTTGATGTCGTTTGTACCGGTATCGACATCATTGGCCACTGTTGGTGATCAGAGGAAATCGATTTCACGTTATAACATATAAAACGCAGAATAGCCAGTTACATGCGTACCCAGATCTAATGATACCACTTGCTTGGAATCGACACATATATTTATTTGCTATAAATTAGTTGCTTAATTGATAATAGAGAACCCAATATAGAAGTTATAACAGGACTTCAACTAAAATTTCTGTCAATGATTTTTTCTTTACTCAATTACATTAGTACTTTTTCGCCACGGTATTTGCTTACGTTGGAATTGAATTTTAGCGAGACAATTCATTCATTGAATAGTTTCCTCAAGTCGCTTTAAGCGGATTTCGCCAATGACCTACTGAGACAAAACCAATATAATTTAGCTGTATAGATATTTAATTTGCCTAGTACGCTTTTTATATAGAACATGGTGTACAGTGAAAGTGTAAATTGACATGAATGATATATGCGAGAGCTGGGAAAGACAACAACTTATTATCACTGTGCCGCTGGCTGTCAATATAATGTGACCTATCGTGTCCAGGTGTGGCATGTCATTGCATTAAGGTCATGGTAGGCTTCTTGCGATACCTTCCGATAAGATTAGAATCTGCTGTGTAAAACTGCGTATTGATCTAGAAAGTAACACTACGTTACCTCTTCGTGAATTCCAAGTCATTTGGAGATAGCAAATCGGTCTGTCACGTCCATTTCAATACTTTCTCTATCTACTTCATCTCTCTGTGCACTATTTTGTCATTTTGGTGTCTTCGTTGCAACCGTCGTCATAACCATTGAAACTGAAAGTCGTGCCCCATTAAATTACCGAACAACTCTCTCATCAACCTTTGTAGTATCGAGATGGAGGATAATACCTTGTATCGTTTTAGCCAATTTCTGTTTTCTGTACAAAGACCTTTACATGACCACTAGGGAAGTGGTCCGTCTCTGCTCTGGTATCTTAAATTCCTTTTACATGAAGTTTCCCCGTCTCGTTCTTTCCATTACCGTATTAAGTTTGTCAATATTTTCAATATCGGAACAAATTATATTCAAGAAGTTTCAATTGGTTTGGCATTTAAATTGGAAAACTTAATTTCCTTACAAGGTGTCTCCTAGGGAGCTGCTTTCTGTTTTTTTTTTTTGTTTTTTTGTTTTAATTTTCGGACTCGCCGGAGAGCAGAGGTTTAGTATAAATAATACTTTCCATTATGCCTTTGTGTATTAACTCTGTGCTATGTTTTGTACACTTACACATGCTAACGCATTGGTGTTCATTTTCCTTTTTGTGAACATTTTGCCACTTTTCATTTCTACATATTAGTGTTTCGTTTTAACACTTATACCTAATTTCCATACTCTCGTGCTCCCGAATTGTCTATACATTAACGATCTTATGTCGATGTTCATTTCCCCAAATACTGCATAATCATATCTACCGATACCATCATAATTGTTTGTACGGGTTGGGTTTAATAGGTTGCGCCTGGCTGGCAATATGATGATTCAATTACGCGAAATTATGATGGTCATAATTTAATTTACTTGCAGCACTTTTTCCTGAAAAAAATATGCTTATTGCATTATTTCAATTATTAAGAAAATAACAGTTTTTTTGAGATTGTGATAATGACTTTTATTTGATAGACTTTATCTCGAGTGGGTTGGATAAATTCCTTGAAAAGGAAGGGATTATTTCTAAATAATATAAATCAAATACCCTGGGGTACTAAATGTTCTTGTTGGTTTGTAGATAGTTTGGTCGTTTCGATTATGAGTGCAAGTTTCAACTGATTTAATTTTGGTGGCATGTTATTCTTAACCAGACGAAAGCTTTCAACAACAGAAACGGCCGCAGAAACAAATCATCAGGCCTTTACTGTCATCTGGCTGAATAATGTGTGATAAGATATTTTCTTTTAAACAACCTCCTTCTTCCTAATATCTCCATTGACTGGCCTTTAGTTGACCGTTTGTCCTGTGAGGAAGGGTTGGGTTCTGTCTCCTGAACGAGACATGTCAGAGTTTACAAATGTCCTTAGTCATAAATAAAACGTTAAACAATACCAAACCAATCCCAATCTTAGGATAAATATCTGACAAATTTCAACTTAACATTTGGTTTGGTTGGGTTTATTTTGTTTAACGTCCTATTAACAGCTAAGGTCATTTAAGGACGGCCTCCCGTGCGTGCGACATGCATGAGTGTGGTGAGTGCGTGTGTGTGTGTGTTGGGAGGCTGCGGTATGTTCGTGTTAAGTCTCCTTGTGATAGGCCGGAAATTTTGCCGATTTATAGTGCTACCTCACTGAAGCAAATTGCCGAAGACACCCAGCAGCACACATCACCCAGTCACATTATACTGACAACGGGCGAACCAGTCGTCCCACTCCAAATATGCCGAGCGCTAAGCAGGAGTAGCAACTACCATTTTTAAAGACTGGTATGTCTCGGCCAGGGGATAGAACCCAAAGCCTTCCTCACAGCGGCGAACGCTCAACTAAAGGCCAAAAGTGAGGCAGTGTCAAGGGAGACATTAGGAAGTAGAAAGTTGTTAGGAAAGAAGAGAAAAGATAAGATCCCAAATTTAGTCGTATAAACGGAGAAAATATTTAAATGTGATTTTGAAAATGGCAGTCATGGCTGCCATATTGAATTTCGACTCGACCCAGAAAAGAACACTTGTCAGGATGGTTTGGTTGTGGTTTGGGAGACTGAGATATGTGTTTAACTTTGTAGATAAACTTCAGACATGATCAGATAAAGTGTTTTAAAAATTTTCAAACCCTACAACGTACCGTTCCATGTATTTGTCGAAAGCGGAATCGGCATCCAAATCCAATACCTGCATTTTGAAAACGAAAATGGTTTCATCGACTGATATTTAACTCAAAAAGACACTCATACCACAGATAAAACACACACAAAAAAGAAGATAAATGCTCAAAGGCACCGATGGGGGGGGGGGGGGGGGGGGGGGGGCACCTGTTTCATACAGATTGGGGAGCAGATCGCGAAATGCATTTGCATCTATATCAAGCACTTATCTGCTATCAAATCACGACTATATTTATAGTGTATGTATAAGCATCAAAATTTTTCATTATGAAGATGCTAGACCCTATCCACATTGACTACGTCTTGCACTTGAGGCTCTTAAAACAACCCCCATTTAAAGTCTATGTAGATACAAACGAACCCTTTCTCAAAGTCTGTAGAGCAAAATTGTCACTTCAGTTTACAGCCAAACTTAAATCTAATTCCACCAGCCCCGCAATCAATCCGAAATATAAAGAAATGTTCCCTCAGCACAAGGATGTTCTAGAGATAAAGATATTTTTTTCAGAACCCGAGTGGATTACGTATTAAATCGCTGATATCCATGGATTCAATACAAGAAAAACAGGATAGATTTAAAACAAAATAACAATATTGGATCACAGTATTAAAGTAATTATTTGCTCCGGTGAGATCCACTGAAGAATGCACACATCAATACTACACGAGGTCGTTTTATAATGAATTATGTACGATAATTACAAGTGACTAACCTGCTTTACCGCTAAACACACATAATTCATAGCTTTATCTTTGTATTAACTGTGCATCTAGAGCCAATTGAGCAGTGCATGAACGAAGTACCTTACTA
>NW_022981273.1:0-9921 GCF_902652985.1 Pecten maximus
AGAGGATGAGACGAGGAAATGGGAACAGGAGAGACGGGGGACAGAGGGAAATAAAGTTATTTATTGTCCTTTCGGTACTGCAGCTTGAAGTGCTGGTTTACAATGTTGCGGCTGAGGTTTTGTTCAGTAGAAGTGGAAATGTAAGACGTGATGTGTGTATAATTTCCGACTTTCGACAGAGAGACCCGCCTGTAACTCTACAGTGCCCATTTCAGAGTACGGGGTGTGTCTCTGTCTGGTGTATTGTGGTGGTTATGTGATAAAACAGATCGTTCAATAAAAAGGGTGTGTGACCCAATTAATGGAAGGCTAAGTAATAATCGCTACTGGCACAGTCTTCCTGGGTATCCCGAGCATCCTAGTGTTTGAATGTGGGTACATTGCAAATGAAACATGACTTTCTCGAATAATAGATAAACCAAGAATACATATATCACTAAATATATAACCATAGACCTATGTGCTGTGTAACTGTTCATTAAAGATGTGATTATCAGAATGGGAGCCAACTCTTTTACCATTACCTGTGTGAAGATAACGTACGTTGTTTGTATTTGTTGTCTTGTGTTTTGCATCGCTAACCTAGATTGTATCAATTTATACAATATCAGTGTGATAGGAAATAAGGAGTTCAAAAATATGTCTTATGTATTGTTTTGGTGGATTAAACAGAGATTTGATATCAAATAAGATAATGTTTAGTTTTTCAATTCTATCAAAATAATGTCCTTTGGTATTCATGGTCGTTACACTCGAACTTTCGGTTCCATTTAACCTCAGACGAGGCAATAAGGACTTACTTTATTCTTATTCCTTCTTAGTGTAGTGATTACATTATCCATCTGTTATAACTCTATAACAAAGCAACATTGTCCGCGATTTGTCTCAGCCAGTTATTAGCTTATTTCAATCAATTGTCCTGCTATATGGTTTAGGTATTATTATTGATTAAACTAAAGCGTTCTGAGACACTAAAATCTTCATTGATATGTATAAGATCAGACCTTCTTTGGTTAGTCGATCTGCTATTTCATTACCCGAATATCTACTTGCGATGTTATTTTGTGAACATCTGTCGTGGCCCTTATCTTCGTACTCGTTGCACGTAATTCATTTAAGGGCACCTGTAAAGTGCGAAACGAAAGCAAAACGAAACGAAACGAAACGAAGTTAAACGAAACGAAAAATAAAAAAAAACATTGAAAAATAAAAAATAAATAAAAAATATATATACGACAATTTACATGTCTGTACTGTCGACAAGTAAATTGTCAAATTTTCGAGGCAACCTGCCCCTTTATCAAGACACAGGTAAATTACATAAGATCACAGATAGACATAGAACATGGAACATTTACACAAATATAGTGGGTATAAACAACAATAAATATCGTTATGTTGTGAAAACGATCCCCCTCGGCCGATAATTAATTCGCCTAGGGCCTAATATGATTGAATAGAAAATATCTTAGGTGGTGTACAGAATACTACAGATGGTAAAAGTAAATGAACAAATAAATAAATAAATAATATAACTAAAAGGTTTAACAATTAAACGAATTTATTAAACCTTTTAGTTATATTTTATTATTTATTTATTTATTTATTCATTGACTTGAACGTAATAATTTGTGAACATCTGTCGTGGTTCTTATCTTCATATTTGTTCCACGTTCTTTATTTATCGAGAATAGATCAAGTATAGTGCTGGCCACATTAAATTCATTTTTTCTCTCATGAATAAAGTACCCTTAGATCTTGTAGACTGCGTCATCTGTAACAGATTACTGTAAATGATTTTTTGCTCGATTGATAAACCATATCAGCTTCAGCACGGATTAAACTCCACGGAATGTTGAGATTATATTGATGTATGGGCAGATTCACAAAGTAGATTCTACCACTCGCGATCGTTTGATTTCCGTGCGAATTTTTTAGCTTCCACTTGAAAAAATCTCTGCATTTTACGTTGTAAAGCATGACTTAAACATAACTTCATCTTACTTTTATGATATTTAAATGTTAAATATCTACCAGTCAACTACCAAATTAATGACTGTTAATTGCTGTAAATGGCAAATAGTCAAGTCTGGAGACCAACAAAGCGTTACAATACTTAAAATTTGACCTATTTTGGTCAAATTTAGCTTGCAACTTCCATTACAAATATGTCCTTGACCTCTGATGACTTTGCAAGTATCACCAAACAATTTGTTACCCTAAAATTGGTTGTGAATGACACCTAAAATGTATTTCTAAGTCACATAGTTCCAAAAATACGACCGTTTGAAAATGGGATTTTGGACGAAAACGAGGTTTTGCCATAGAAGGATTCGGTTCGATTCTATTGTACCATCACTTAGCCCAATTCAGTTGAAAAGCTTTTGTTAAACATTTTGTCCAACCTTAGACATTCATTGCCTGGGCTAAAACGAGATCAGCAATGTCCGTATTGTCCGAAAAAAAGTCTTCAATAGGGTAAGACAATATGTTAAGTCTTTTTGAAACAACTCGCATACACTGTTGTTTGAGTTGTAAGTTAATAGGCCTGTGAGATGGTTTGCAAGGAAGGTTTTGGTTGAATGAACGCAAAGGTAGGCGTAGCTATATTAAAGCACGAATTCTTGTTCTGGAACACTAGAACTGCGGTTGTTTGACAGCCACCTATATCAACATAGGATTCCAACTGGCTTTATTATCTAGAAGGTTTATCGCTAATTATCTGTGATTAGGCAATAAATGGCGTGTTGGAACGGACAGAGAAACTACGACATGATGAAGGATGCTGATATATGTAGAACGCAGTGGGAGAAACTGGGATCGTGGTTCATTGGACCATCGGCTGAAAATATAGACGAATTTTGTGATTTAGCCATCGAAACACTCAAGCAAAATGGCAAGCCACATAACTACTTTCCAGACGATAAAACATGTATTCCTGCGGAGATGAAGTCGTCAAAAATTTACAAAACGGAAATGGCGAAACTTAAAACGGAGCTGAAATCCCTTAACGATGCACTGACAGAGTCTATTCCATTGGCCAATATCAGGTACCAGGTAAAGTTAAACCTTTCTTTAATTTTATTCATAACTAGAATCTATGATAGGGACAGGCACAAGCATATATCTACACATACATCCTGCATGTTTCGTTTACCAATGTATGTCGACCAGCTGTATGTATAGTGTCGTCACATATCCGTTTGTGTTTCTTGTGTTTCATGCTAAGAACGTGGCGTCCCCGTTTCGAACCATTTGTAGTGAGAAGCTGTGATCGTGATGTGTGTATGATTTCCGAAGTAAAAAGTTGTCTGCACTCAAATACGAACATTGTTGAATAAATGGATTTTAGTATAGGTCTGATTCGCAAAAAGAGCTGTCTTTATATTTTGAATTGTTCTCACATAAAAATGAAATACACTTTTTATATAGTTGTTACGTGTTCGTAAGTGCACAAGATCAGGCTTCAAAAAGAGAGTATAGTTGTCAACATTTTGTCTGAATTTATACATTTTTTAGCTGTTATTGACGGGTCATGCTGCCATCTGGTTTATGCTATTGACTGAAGCGCCACCTGTTGGCCAAATGAGAAAATGCTTTCCAAATGTCGAAAAGTTATGAGGAATTGATCAAATTTGATGAATCAATCATGTTTAATGAAAAAGCTCTGTGGGCCAAAATCACTATATAGCTGCAACAGGTCCTTTAGAAGAATTAGAGGCCTGCCAAAAAGAATTAGAATCAATTAGAAAGTATAAACTTAAAGGGAACATTTTGAGGTCTAAGTAAAATGGGTTGAAGAAGGTGAAAAACCTACCAGGTATTTTTTCAATTTAGAAAATAGGAATTTTGTTACAAAAATTATACCAGTCATAGAAAAAGATGGTGGAGAAATAATCAGGAATCAAGAGGAAATTTTAAATGAAGTGCAGCAATATTATGAAAGATTGTATTCAGAAGACAATAATTTCCAATTATTGCAATATAAATTTGAATGAATATCTTAATGTAAATAATATACCAAAATTGAATTTTATAGAAACAAACAGTTTAGAGGGTAAAATTACTTTAAGTGAAGCATCTCAAACTCTAAAAAATATGAAAAATAATAAAAGTCCAGGATCTGATGGCTTTACAGTAGAATTCTTTAAATGTTTTTGGAAACAATTAGGTCATTTTGTAGTAAGATCAATTCAATATGGATTTGATATTAAAAATTTATCTGTTACACAAAAACAGGGAATCATAACATGTTTACCAAAGGGAGATAAGCCAAGACAATACTTGAAGAATTGGAGACCCATTTCACTTCTGAATACAATTTATAAAATTGCTTCAGGTTCAATTGCAAATAGAATAAGAAAAGTGTTAGATAAACTTATCAATACTGATCAGTCTGGTTTTATTTCAGGTAGGTATGTAGGTGAAAACACTAGAGTTATATATGATATTATGCACTATGCAGAAGAGAATGATATTCCTGGAATGCTACTCACAATAGATTTTGAAAAAGCCTTTGACTCGGTTAGTTGGGATTTTATTGATAAAGTGCTTGATTTTTTTAACTTTGGGGATGATATAAAGAACTGGGTTCATATTTTTCAAAATGGTTCAAATTCATCTGTAAATCAGGGGGGCAATTTATCTTCATTTTTTAATATTAAACGTGGATGTCGACAAGGTGACCCTATATCTCCATATTTATTCATTTTATGTGCTGAAGTCCTAGCAATTAGAATAAGAAATAATGATAATATTAAAGGAATAAATATAGAAGATACTCCACTACTGTTATCTCAATATGCAGATGATACATCAGTTATCCTTGATGGATCTAGAAATTCATTAAGAGAGACATTGGCTGAGTTAAAAGGATATGCAGATACATCTGGGTTAAAAATAAATAAAAGCAAGACAGAAGTAATATGGATAGGTAGCATGAAATATAGTGAAGAACAATTTTGCCCAGAATGGAACCTACATTGGGGAAACCAAAAATTTAACATATTGGGTATTGACTTCCATGTAGATTTACATAAAATGACTAAAATGAACTTTGACAAGAAATTGGTTAAACTTAAATCTCTTTTGAATAATTGGAATAAAAGGATGCTTACTCCTATTGGTAAAATACATATAATTAAATCTCTTTTGGTATCACAATTTAACCACCTTTTTATAGCTCTACCTGATCCTGATTTAGCATTTATCAAACGACTAAACACAGAACTCTATAGCTTTCTTTGGAATAGTAAAGTAGACAAGGTGAAAAGGGACATTATCATAAAAGACTATACAGAAGGGGGTTTGAAAATGCTTGATATATATTCTTTTATAAAGGCGCTAAAGTTATCATGGATTAGAAGGTTATACTCTAAAGCAAGTAAATGGCAACTAATCTTAGGCAGAAGTATTGATATAGGTATGTTAGCTAATTACGGATCAGGATACATAAGAAAATGTGAAATGAAATGCAAAAACAAATTTTGGAAAGATGTGTTCAAATCCTGGGGATGCCTTAAAGAGAAAGAAGAGACATTTTTAGTAAATAGGAATTTTTCAATAATGAAAACACCCATCTGGTTTAATAAAACCTTAACAGTAAATAATAAAATGGTGTTTTATAAGAAATGGTATCAGAAGGGGATTTTTATAATCAATGATTTATTTAAATTGCCAAATTTAAATACTTTTTATACTTTTCAGGAATTTAAAGATAAATACAATATCAATACCAACTTCCTTACATACCATGGTATAATAAACTCTATTAGGAAATACACTGCCCACAAGCACATAGAAAATGAAAATCTAACATATCCATTAGTACCCATTCATTTAGAATTTTTTTTTTAAATATTAAGGGCTCTAAAGACTTCTATAACATACTTTCTTTAAACAACAATATATCTACAGGAAAAAAGAAATGGAATAGAATGTTTGAATTAGATGATGAAACTTGGAAGAATATATTTATGATCCCTTTCGAAGTTACTAAAAGTTCTAAATTACAGTGGCTCCAATATAGAATAAACCAACATATATTAACCACTAATTCATATTTATTCAAAATCGGATTGACTGGTAGTCCAATCTGCTTCTTCTGTTAAACAGAATCAGAAACAATTGTACATCTATTATGGGAACGCAAAGAAGTACAGTCATTTTTTGATAACTTTGAATTTTTGCTAGATACGCTATTGATTCCATTTACTTTCAATAAAGAAACTTTCATTTTTGGCATGAGAAACAAGAAAAATATATATTATAAAACAGATAATCTTATATTACTCATTATGAAGCAGTACATCTATAGAACAAGATGTTTACAGCAAATTCTATCAGTACAAGCACTGAAACTTACTATTAGAGATAATTACAATATTCAAAAATATGTTTTTATTGGTAAAGATAAGGGAAATATAGATACATTTCATAATAGATGGAAAAAATGGGATAAACTTTTACAGACAACACCCAACTCTTGACAATAAATTGTTTTGCCTTTTTGTTTTGTATGTTATTAAGCACATTGCGATAATCTGTTATTATACGAAATGGCACATCTCTCTCTCTCTCTCTCTCTCTCTCTCTCTCTCTCTCTCTCTCTCTCTCAGGGTGTATGTTATAGGGATATGCCTGTGCCTGTCCCTATTATAGATTCTAGTTATGAATAAAATTATTTAATTGTACACATCGGTTATCTAGCAGCTGTCGACCAGCTGTATCTGTGTTTCTTGTGTTCCATGCTAAGAACGTGGCGTCCCCCGTTTCGAACTTGTAGTAAGAAGCTGTGATCTTGATGTGTGTATACTTTCCGACTTTCGACAGAGAGACCCGCCTGTAACTCTACAGTGCCCATTTCAGAGTACGGGGTGTGTCTCTGTCTGGTGTATTTCGCTAACCTAGATTGTATCAATTTATACAATATCAGTGTGATAGGAAATAAGGAGTTCAAAAATATGTCTTATGTATTGTTTTGGTGGATTAAACAGAGATTTAATATCAAATAAGATAATGTTTAATTTTTCGTTTCTATCAAAATAATGTCCTTTGGTCATCATGGACGTTGCACTCGAACTTTCGGTTCCATTTAACCTCAGACGAGGCAATAAGGACTTACTTTATTCTTATTCCTTCTTAGTCTAGTGATTACATTATCCATCTGTTATAACTCTATAACAAAGCAACATTGTCCGCGATTTTTCTCAGCCAGTTATTAGCTTATTTCAATCAATTGTCCTGCCATATGGTTTAGGTATTATTATTGATTAAACTAAAGCGTTCTGAGACACTAAAGTCTTCATTGATATGTATAAGATCAGACCTTCTTTGGTAAGTCGATCTGCTATTTCATTACCCGAATATCTACTTGCGATGTTATTTTGTGAACATCTGTCGTGGACCTTATCTTCGTACTCGTTTCACGTAATTCATTTAAGGGTACCTGTAAAGTGCGAAACGAAAGCAAAACGAAACGAAACGAAACGAAATTAAACGAAACGAAAAATAAAAAAACATTGAAAAATAAAAAATAAAAATAAAAAATATATATACGACAATTTACTTGTCTGTACTGTCGACAAGTAAATTGTCAAATTTTCGAGGCAACCTGCCCCTTTATCAAGACACAGGTAAATTACAAAAGATCACATATAGACATAGAACAAGGAACATTTACACAAATATAGTGGGTATAAACAACAATAAATATCGTTATGTTGTGAAAACGATCCCCCTCGGCCGATAATTAATTCGCCTAGGGCCTAATATGATTGAATAGAAAATATCTTAGGTGGTGTACAGAATACTACAGATGGTAAAAGTAAATGAACAAATAAATAAATAAATAATATAACTAAAAGGTTTATTTATTAAACCTTTTAGTTATATTTTATTATTTATTTATTTATTTATTCATTGACTTGAACGTAATAATTTGTGAACATCTGTCGTGGTTCTTATCTTCATATTTGTTCCACGTTGTTTATTTATCGAGAATAGATAAAGTATAGTGCTGGCCACATTAAATTCATTTTTTCTCTCATGAATAACGTACCCTTAGATCTTGTAGACTGCGTCATCTGTAACAGATTACTGTAAATGATTTTTTGCCCGATTGATAAACCATATCAGCTTCAGCATGGATTAAACTCCACGGAATGTTGAGATTATATTGATGTATGGGCAGATTCACAAAGTAGATTCTACCACTCGCGATCGTTTGATTTCCGTGCGAATTTTTTAGCTTCCACTTGAAAAAATCTCTGCATTTTACGTTGTAAAGCATGACTTAAACATAACTTCATCTTACTTTTATGATATTTAAATGTTAAATATCTACCAGTCAACTACCAAATTAATGGCTGTTAATTGCTGTAAATGGCAAATAGTCAAGTCTGGAGACCAACAAAGCGTTACAATACTTGAAATTTGACCTATTTTGGTCAAATTTAGCTTGCAACTTCCATTACAAATATGTCCTTGACCTCTGATGACTTTGCAAGTATCACCAAACAATTTGTTACCCTAAAATTGGTTGTGAATGACACCTAAAATGTATTTCTAAGTCACATAGTTCCAAAAATACGACCGTTTGAAAATGGGATTTTGGACGAAAACGAGGTTTTGCCATAGAGGGATTCGGGTGGATTTTTGTCTGTGTTCTATTGTACCATCACTTAGCCCATTTCAGTTGAAAAGCTTTTGTTAAACATTCTGTCCAACCTAAGACATTCATTGCCTGGACTAAAACGAGATCAGCAATGTCCGTATTGTCCGAAAAAAATATAAGTCTTGCCCTGTACTTTCAATAGGGTAAGACAATATGTTAAGTCTTTTTGAAACAACTCGCATACACTGTTGTTTGATTTGTAAGTTAATAGACCTGTGAGATCGATTGCACGGAAGGTTTTGGTTGAATGAACGCAAAGGTAGGCGTAGCTATATTAAAGCACGAATTCCTGTTCCTGATCACTAGAACTGCGATTGTTTGACAACCACCTATATCAACATTGGATTCCAACTGGCTAAATTATCCATAAGGTTTATCGATACTCATCTGTGATTAGGCAATACATGGCGTGTTGGAACAGAGAAACAACGACATGATGAAGGATGCTGATATATGTAGAACGCAGTGGGAGAAACTGGGATCGTGGTTCATTGGACCATCGGCTGAAAATATAGACGAATTTTGTGATTTAGCCATCGAAACAATCAAGCGAAATGGAAAGCCACAAAACTACTTTCCAGACGATAAAACATGTATTCCTGTGGAGATGAAGTCGTCAAAAATTTACAAAATGGAAATGGCGACACTTAAAACAGAGCTGAAATCACTTAACGATGCACTGACAGAGTCTATTCCATTGGCCAATATCAGGTACCAGGTAAAGTTCAACCTTTCTTTAATTTTATTCATAACTAGAATCTATAATAGGGACAGGCACAGGCATATCTCTATAACATACACCCTGGAGAGAGAGAGAGAGAGAGGAGAGAGAGGAGAGAGAGAGAGAGAGAGAGAGAGAGAGAGAGAGATCAATATAAAAATAAGCTTAAGGATCTTTGTGGGTTTTAAAGCAAGATACATCATAAGTATCAATTAGAGATTATTTAATTGTACACAGTAAATGATCCAACAATCATACATATCCGTCTGTGTGTTTCTTGTGTTCCATGCTAAGAACGTGGCGTCCCCCGTTTCCAGGAAAACCCTTTGTAGAGGGGCTACAAAACCCCCAACCCCTCCAAATAATTGTTTTGGAAAACATGGTTTGGGGGGTCGACTTTCGGGAAAGAGGCTAATTAAAACCGTGGGCCTCCCCCTTTAGAAAGTTTTTGGGGGGGTTTTTTTGTCCTCAAAACTTTTCTAAAGGGCTATGTGTTGTTTAAAAACTGTTAAAAAAGATGGGATAA
>NW_022981274.1:0-9674 GCF_902652985.1 Pecten maximus
ATTACCCTTTTGATCCTAGGCTAATAAATATAACCATTGTCCTTGATCCGTATGTAGGCTAATAAATATAACCATTGTCCTTGATCCGTCTGTAGTCTAATACATATAACCATTGTCCTTGATCCGTCTGTAGTCTATTAAATATAACCATTGTCCTTGATCCGTCTGTAGTCTAATAAATATAACCATTGTCCTTGATCCGTCTGCAGTCTAATAAATATAACCATTGTCCTTGGTCCGTCTGTAGTCTGATAAATATAACCAATATCCTTGATCCGTCTGTAATCTAATAAATATAACCATTGTCCTTGGTCCGTGTGTAGTCTGATACATATAACCATTATCCTTGATCCGTCTGTAGTCTAATCAATATAACCATTGTCCTTGGTCCGTCTGTAATATAATAAATATAACCATTGTCCTTGGTCCGTCTGTAGTGTAATACATATAACCATTGTCCATGATCCGTCTGTAGTCTAATAAATATAACTAATGCCCTTGATCCGTCTGTAGTCTAATAAATATAACCATTGTCCTTGATCCGTCTGTAGTCTAATCAATATAATCATTGGCCTTGATCCGTCTGTAGTCTAATAAATATAACCATTGTCCTTGATACGTCTGTAGTCTAATAAATATAACCATTGTCCTTGGTCCATCTGTAGTCTAATAAATATAACCATTGTCCTTGATCCGTCTGTAGTCTAATAAATATAACCATTGTCCTTGATCCGTCTGTAGTCTAATAAATATAACCATTGCCCTTGATCCGTCTGTAGTCTAATAAATATAACCACTGTTCTTGGTTCGTCTGTAGTCTAATAAATATAACCACTGTCCTTGGTCCGTGTGTAGTCTAATAAATATAACCATTGTCCTTGATCCGTCTGTAGTCTAATGAATATAACCATTGTCCTTGATCCGTCTGTAGTCTAATAAATAGAACCATTGTCCTTGATCCGTCTGTAGTCTAATACATATAACCATTGCTATTGATCCGTCTGTAGTCTAATAAATATAATCACTGTTCTTGGTTCGTCTGTAGTCTGATCAATATAACCACTGTCCTTGATCCGTCTGTAGTCTAATAAATATAACCATTGTCCTTGGTCCGTCTGTAGTCTGATAAGTATAACCACTGTCCTGGGTCCATCTGTAGTCTGATAAATATAACCAATATTCTTGATCCGTCTGTAGTCTAATAAACATAACCATTGTCCTTGATCCGTCTGTAGTCTAATAAATATAACCATTGCCCTAGATCCGTCTGTAGTCTAATAAATATAACCACTGTCCTTGGTCCTTGTGTAGTCTGATACATGTAACCATTATCCTTGATCCGTCTGTAGTCTAATAAATATAACCATTGTCCTTGATCCGTGTGTAGTCTAATAAATATAACCATTGTCCTTGATCCGTCCGTAGCCTAATAAATAGAACCATTGTCCTCGATCCGTCTGTAGTCTAATAAATATAACCATAGTCCTTGATCCGTATGTAGTCTAATAAAGATAACCATTGTCCTTGATCCGTCTGTAGTCTAATATATATAACCATTGCCCTTGATCCGTCTGTAGTCTAATAAATATAATCATTGCCCTTGATCCGTCGGTAGTCTAAAAAATATAACCATTGCCCATGATCTTTATTTAGTCTAATAAATATAACCATTGTCCTTGGTCCGTCTGTAGTGAAATACATATAACCATTGCCATTGATCAGTCTGTAGTCTAATAAACATAACCATTGTCCTTGATCCGTCTGTAGTCTAATAAATATAACCATTGTCCTTGATCCGTCTGTAGTCTAATAAATATAACCATTGTCCTTGATCCGTCTGTAGTCTAATAAATATAACCATTGTCCTTGATCCGTATGTAGGCTAATAAATATAACCATTGTCCTTGATCCGTCTGTAGTCTAATAAATATAACCATTGTCCTTGATCCGTCTGTAGTTTATTAAATATAACCATTGTCCTTGATCCGTATGTAGTCTAATAAATATAACCATTGTCCTTGATCCGTCTGTAGTCTAATAAATATAACCAATGTCCTTGATCCATCTGTAGTCTAATAAATATAACCACTGTCCTTGGTCCATCTGTAGTCTGATCAATATAACCAATATCCTTGATCCGTCTGTAGTCTAATAAATATAACCATTGTCCTTGATCCGTCTGTAGTCTAATAAATATAACCACTGTCCTTGGTCCGTGTGTAGTCTGATACATATAACCATTATCCTTGATCCGTCTGTAGTCTAATAAATATAACCATTGTCCTTGATCCGTCTGTAGTCTAATAAATATAACCATTGTCCTTGATCCGTCTGTAGTCTAATAAATATAACCATTGCCCTTGATCCGTCTGTAGTCTAATAAATATAACCACTGTTCTTGGTTCGTCTGTAGTCTGATCAATATAACCACTGTCCTTGATCCGTCTGTAGTCTAAAAATATAATCATTGTCCTTGATCCGTCTGTAGTCTAATAAATATAACCATTGTCCTTGGTTCGTCTGTAGTCTAATAAATATAACCATTGCCCTTGATCCGTCTGTAGTCTAATAAATATAACCATTGTCCTTGATCCGTCTGTAGTCTAATAAATATAACCATTGTCCTTGGTCCGTCTGTAGTCTGATCAATATAACCATTATCCTTGATCCGTCTGTAGTCTAATAAATATAAGCATTGTCCTTGATCCGTCTGTAGTCTAATAAATATAACCATTGTCCTTGATCCGTCTGTAGTCTAATAAATATAACCATTGTCCTTGGTCCGTCTGTAGTCTGATCAATATAACCATTATCCTTGATCCGTCTGTAGTCTAATAAATATAACCATTGCCCTTGATCCGTCTGTAGTCTAATAAATATAACCATTGCCCTTGGTCCGTCTGTAGTCTGATAAATATAACCATTTTCCTGGATCCGTCTGTAGTCTAATAAATATAACCATTGTCCTTGATCCGTCTGTAATCTAATAAATATAACCATTGTCCTTGATCCGTCTGTAGTCTAATAAATATAACCATTGTCCTTGATCCGTCTGTAGTCTAATAAATATAACCATTGTCCTTGGTCCGTCTGTAGTCTAATAAATATAACCATTGTCCTTGATCCGTCTGTAGTCTAATAAATATAACCATTGTCCTTGATCCGTCTGTAGTCTAATAAATATAACCATTGTCCTTGATCCGTCTGTAGTCTAATAAATATAACCATTGTCCTTGATCCGTCTGTAGTCTAATAAATATAACCATTGTCCTTGATCCGTCTGTAGTCTAATAAATATAACCATTGTCCTTGATCCGTCTGTAGTCTAATAAATATAACCACTGTCCTTGGTCCATCTGTAGTCTGATAAATATAACCAATATCCTTGATCCGTATGTAGTCTAATAAATATAACCATTGTCCTTGATCCGTCTGTAGTCTAATAAATATAACCATTGTCCTTGATCCGTCTGTAGTCTAATAAATATAACCATTGTCCTTGATCCGTCTGTAGTCTAATAAATATAACCATTGTCCTTGATCCGTCTGTAGTCTAATAAATATAACCATTGTCCTTGATCCGTCTGTAGTCTAATAAATATAACCATTGTCCTTGATCCGTCTGTAGTCTAATAAATATAACCATTGTCCTTGATCCGTCTGTAGTCTAATAAATATAACCATTGTCCTTGATCCGTCTGTAGTCTAATAAATATAACCATTGTCCTTGATCCGTCTGTAGTCTAATAAATATAACCATTGTCCTTGATCCGTCTGTAGTCTAATAAATATAACCATTGCCCTTGATCCGTCTGTAGTCTAATAAATATAACCATTGCCCTTGATCCGTCTGTAGTCTAATAAATATAACCATTGTCCTTGGTCCGTCTGTAGTCTAATAAATATAACCATTGTCCTTGATCCGTCTGTAGTCTAATAAATATAACCATTGTCCTTGATCCGTCTGTAGTCTAATAAATATAACCATTGTCCTTGATCCGTCTGTAGTCTAATAAATATAACCATTGTCCTTGATCCGCCTGTAGTCTAATAAATATAACCGTTGTCCTTGATCCGGCTGTAGTATAATAAATATAACCATTGTCCTTGATCCGTCCGTGGTCTAATACAAATAACCACTGTCTTTGACCCGTACATGAGCTAGTAAAACTTCCATGATCCTTTACCTGTCTTTGGTTCGTCCGTGGTCTATTTTTGCTGACACGACTCTTCTTAAGAAGAACGTATACGATAGCTTAAATCATCTTTATTAAGCGTCTTCAATTAATCAAAAAAATATGCAGAGCAACTACAATGATGGAAAAAGCATGCACCGTAGTACTGTTATTCGACATGGGTACTGTTTTCAACTACACCCTTTAAGTATCCATCGATGTTGTAAGCTAATTGTGCATTGTCAAAACTACAAATGTATCACCACGGGAGAAGGATTTGACACGAAACCCCCTATCTATACTGACAACATCCCTTCGCGAATGCTTTTGGTTGCCAGACCAAGTCAATGAAAACATAATGCCCGTATGGGTAATACATATACTATTTCATCTGAACATGAACTTGATATCACAATATGATAATTATGATTGATTTGAAACAAAACTATGTGTATCGCTGTTTTAATCAATAAAATTTACATTTGAATAAAACTATTGAGCTGCGCTAGCATGAGATTAGAAAATGCTTTTACAAAAATGTTGGGCAAGATATTTATCTTAATAAATGTTACTATCACGTGAGTCTACCTCGTTTGTCATTTCACTGTTGGTCCCAGTAAGGGGCAAGATAAATGGACTTTGTCCGAGAAGTCTGCGACATGGATGTATTTATAAATTCACTCGACGCTGATGTCTTATCGCAGAAGCAGAGGATGTAGTAATCAAACACTTTCAGTACAACATGAACGAATCCTTTCATTGTTTCCGCTATGGCATTTACAACAGATAGAGCTGATGTCGAATCTATCTATTTGGCTATACATTTCAACACACCAAGCACTGGAATGGCAAACGTTCATAATACGACACAAGAGACTGAAGCAAATATGCCATATCGACGAGTAAGTCATTGAGCCATTTTAACGTAGATAAAGGCAGATGGGCTAAAAGCTGTCCTCTCAAAATTTAGACAATATATTCCCAATATGAACCTGATTAGAGCATACGTGTGTTGAGGGTCAGTTGGTGGTAATCAAAACCAAACTTTCTGGCCATAGACGTAAACTCATCAGCGTTAAAGACATCCACTAGATACACTAGTGTAGTCATTGGAAGTGTGGCTATTTCCTCCATGGCCACGGTTGTCGGGTCATTATAGTACTTGACAGCGTCACCCTTTGTAGGTTCTGAACAAACGTTTTCAAGACTTCAAACAAACCATTGGTTATCTACCTAGAATAAGCTGACCGCGGAAGTCATAGATTGGCATGAAGAACTTACCAATGCAAAAAAAAGGACATGTTAAAACGGGGATGAAACCATGTATGTCCCGAATAACACAGGCTACACAAGCTAATGTAACAGACTTCTTCGCAGCAAGTTCGTCGAACTTTGCTGTGCAGCATACTACATATTAATTAGCATCATTGTTAGATTATGTATGTATGAACAAATCGAAATATAGTTTATGAAACGTTGATGCTTTGATAAACAGCATTCGACCCCGACCATCTTAAATTTGTCCATGAGTTATTATGCTGATATCAAGAACATGAAGCCTAAATACGTAATATTTGCGAGCAACCTTACAACATTCGTATGGAATGAAAAAAATATTATTATACCTCAGACTTGTATCACAGCTTCTGATTAGTGAAAACCATGTCACGTGATTAAAAACATTCGTTATGTCAACCACAACTTGCCAAATAATTCATTATTGACTTGCTGTCGCTTTCGAAACATCATGTCACCCTCTGAATATCATAATGTCACCCTCTCGTGAGCCCTCCAAAATCGTTATGTCACCCTCTCATGAGCCCCAACTCGGAACTCTCTTCCGTAACGTCTTCAAAAGTAGTCGAATCAGAGAAGTTCCGAGTATTCTGCTTGACAACAACAATGGCTGCCGGCGGACGCTATCGTCTGCCAACAGAGGAGGAATTGGCGAAATTATTGCAAGAAAAGGATTCTAAAAACACCAAAAGGGTCATCAATGTGGCCGTGGATTCCTTTAGACATTTTCTATCTGCAACAGGTAGGCCTAGACCAAGGATTGTGAAAACTTCGACGTCCATACATTGAAAGTTCAACTGGGAGAATTTTATGCCGGGTCCAGAAAGACGATGGGGTACCTCTTAAAAACTTTTCTTAAAAACTGTTGATAGTAATAAATAAACTTATTGATACCAAAATTAATTCACTTATGTTTTTTTCGGTATAATAAAACAATTACTGCCCTTGTTCCGAGTTGACATGAATATTTGCCCACCCTTGAGGTGTCATGTCACCCTCGGGCTACGCCCTCGGGTGACATGACACCTCTCGGGTGGGCAAATATTCATGTCAACCCGGAACAAGGGCAATAATTGTATAATGTCAAATACCAAACGAGCCCCACGCTCCCGCCTACATACTCGTAATTGTCTATCATGATACTTTACTGCTTGTACACTTGACTGGAAGACTAGTACACCTACCTTGTACATTGCTAAAAACTTATACACCCAAGCTAAAGAGCAACTTGACTACCTATTATTATTGATGCCGTGAATGGTCTGGTGTGCGTCGCTGTAAAGCAATGTATGGATGGGTACTAATATTTCATATATGAAATATCTATCGGATCATATAGCAGATATCAGGAGTCCCGTATTACCGGGAATATCTTGTTGGCAACGGGTGGGGAAATTGAAACGTTCTCTGTGTGTGTGTGTGTGTCTCTCTCTCTCTCTCTCTCTCTCTCTCTCTCTCTCTCTCTCTCTCTCTCTCGTCTCTTTGTTTCTCCCTATCAGTCTGTCTGTCTCTGCGTGTCTCTGTCTCCCTGTTTGTCAGGCACTGTCTGTTTTTTGTCCCTGTCCGTCTCACCCTTCTTTCTGCCTGTCTTTGTCTGTCTGACTGCTAGTCTTTGTGGCTCAGTCTGTCTTTTTCTGTCTGTCTGTCTGTCTCTCTGTCTCTCTCTCTCTCTCTCTCTCTCTCTCTTATAAATATACTCATATGTGTTAACATGTTATTGATCAAAACGAAACTTATTCAATCATGCAATAATGCCCAGGTATCATTATGCGGAACAATATATTTATTTTACATTGCTATGTTTTTTTTTTCATTTTGGATTATATTCCGTTGATCAACCTGATACTGCCACAGCCAATCGATTTCTTTCCAATGATGCTTTTAGTTTCTTTTATACCTCTTCTGTTATTATGAATTAATTAATTTAATGGAACAATGAGTACACTTTGCGCGTGACTGACAGTTTTGTAGTAATGACCGATTTTATACTGACTCATTTTATATTGACTCATTTATATTGACCAATCTTATAAAGACTCATTTATATTGATCCATTTTATATTGACTCATTTATATTGACCAATCTTATAAAGACTCATTTATATTGATCCATTTTATATTGACTCATTTATATTGACCAATTCCATATTGACTCATTTATATTGACCTATTGTATATTGACTCATTTATAGTGACCAATTCCATATTGACTCATTTATATTGACCCATTGTATATTGACAAAGGATATCCCAGCCAAATTTCATTTTCCATATTGACCTAAACAAAGGAATGGTTAATCAAATAATAGTTTCAAATGTCACAAGACGGCTCTTAAAGCATCAAGATCAGCACGATATTCGCACCTTTTGGGAAGGAACTTTTTAACATATGGTGCACATTTCACTTGTACAATAACTAGGTATAAAATACAAATATTTGTTGAAAGATCGTTCCCATCATACAATTGGCATTTTCAAGGGAGGGAGCTATGCCTCCTCCCTTGGCCAATATTGCAGACCACTAACTTTAACAGAACAAAACATGTTTCAAAACACTACAAGCAGTGGTTGTAGCTTAGTGAGATGATTATATTTTGTTTCATGACGTTTGTCCTTTATTTGATAATATCAACACTACTGTATCCCAATAAGTGTTCTATGCCAAACGATCATACAAAATAATAATGAAACCATGATTCAAAACCAAAAGCGATAAAAACGAAGACACCGGCAATATATCACTGGAAAAAAATGTTCGTACCCATGCAAGGGAAGCCGATATGCTACAGTCTAAAAGCGAGAAATTACTATCATCAATTTTGATAGTCATTCTTATTGCACAGCTAAGTCTATCAATTACCAGTATTGACCATGTTAACATAACATTCATTTTGAAATCAAGGAAATATAGCATATATGACATAACTCGATCATTACATAAAAGGTAACCAATACCTTCAGTTTCAAAACCAAGCTGTCTGATAAAGTGAATATCTTAATTCGAAATAGAGAAAAATATTTTCCCATTTAATAGGCTCTAACATAAACAAGAATTTCTTAATTAAAAAAAAAATTCTCATTTTAAAGATAGCAACATTCCTGCACCACCATTACCACTATGTTCGTGACAAATAACGAATGCTGACGAAGATATTAACAAGGTATTATGGCCGACTTCATTACCTCGTTTGGAAATGTTCGTTCACTTGAGCGATATGAAGTCAGATGTGTACGATACATGTTGATATACCTAGTAGTTTTTGTTGTCTCGACATCAATCTCACTTTGTACATTGACATTAAATGTTACCTATTTGTGTGATTTCTTCTGTAGCAGGGTAAATGTTTGACTTTTGTGATGATTTCATTTAATATAAGTGCCAATGCTGAATTATGTTTATACTTTCAGCTAAAATAACATACTTCATATCAATCGCTTGATGTGTAAGATATTTTTTTAAACGACAATTAATAATTCAGTGCAACAAAAGTGTACGAAACATAAAACTGTTATAACAGTGTAGCTATTAAAAGGCAATGTCCCATGAGACACATTTACCATACTACCAAGGGATGTCGTGATAGTTATGACATACATGTAGAACACATATAGCGTAGCGTTATCTTAGACAACTGGGCAGAACAACTAACGGATTTTGTGGTGTTGATTACATAGAATACACATTAAGTCCCGTTATCTTAGACAACTGGGCAGGACAACTAATGGATGTTGTGGTGTTGATTACATAGAATACACATTACGTACCGTTATCTTAGACAACTGGACAGGACAACTAATGGATGTTATGGTGTTGATTACATAGAATACACATGACGTCCTGTTATCTTAGACAACTGGGCAGGACAACTAATGGATATTGTGGTGTTGATTACATAGAATACACATTACGTACCGTTATCTTAGACAACTGGGCAGGACAAATAAGGTGATGTGGTGTGAAATTTCAAGAATAAACCCTTTTCGTACCGTTATCTTAGAAAAATGGGAAAAACAAAATAAGGAATTTTTTGGGGGTTTTTTACATAGAACACTAGGAAAGCTATTACCTAAACCGGGTTTTCATGGATATCTGTGGGAAAAAGGGAAAAACCCAAAGGTGTTGTGATGCAGGGAAAAATTGCGTCCCTTTTTTTGCAAGGTTTAAAGGGAGGTTTATCTCAAGTTTGTTTAACATTTTCAAGA
>NW_022981275.1:0-9606 GCF_902652985.1 Pecten maximus
CTAGTTATGCATATTGCATTTTGAGACCAATCGAAAAACAACATGGCCGACAGGCAGTCATCTTGGATTTTGTTAATTGAAGTTTGTTATCGCTATTTCTCAGAAAGTACTGAAGGGATCTTTCTCAAATTTTATATGTGGGTTTCCCTTGGTACCTTGTTATGCATATTGCATTTTAAGACCAATCGAAAAACAACATGGCCGACAGGCAGCCATCTTGGATTTTGTTAATTTAAGTTTGGTATAGCTATTTCTGAGAAAGTACTGAAGGGATCTTTCTCAAATTTCATATGTAGGTTTCCCTTGGTGCCTTGTTATGTATTTTGCATTTTGAGACCAATCGAAAAACAACATGGCCGACAGGCAGCCATCTTGGATTTTGACAATTTAAGTTTGTTATCACTATTTCTCAGAAAGTACTGAAGGGATCTTTCTCAAATTTCATATGTAGGTTCCCCTTGGTGACTAGTTATGCATATTGCATTTTGAGACCAATCGGAAAACAACATGGCCGACAGGCAGCCATCTTGGATTTTGACAATTGAAGTTTGTTATCGCTATTTCTGAGAAAGTATTGAAGGGATCTTTCTCAAATTTCATATATAGCTTCCCCTTGTTTGAAAAGTACTAGAGGGATGTTTCTCAATTTACACAGATTAGTAAAAGGAAGGGAAAAATAGAGAAAAGATCAATCTGACATGGAACTTATAAAGATCGTTCAATGGTGGGCGCCAAGATCCCTCTGGGATCTCTTGTTATATAACACACTTATTTTATTTTCCTATCCCCTAACATTTTTATATAACACACTTATTTTATTTCCCTATCCACTGACATTTTTATATAACACACTTATTTACGTTTCCTATCCTCTGACATTTTTATTTAGCACACTTATTTTATTTTCCTACCCCCTGACATTTTTATATAGCACACTTATTTAATTTTCCTATCCCCTAACATTTTTATATAACCCACAGATCTTACATTCCTATCACCTGACATTTTTATATAACACACTTATTTTATTTCCCTATCCCCTGACATTGTTATATTGCACACTTATTTTATTTTCCTATCCCCTGACATTTTCATATAACACACTTATTTTATTTTCCTATCCCCTAACATTTTTATATAACACACTTATTTTACATTCCTATCCCCTGACATTTTTATACAACACACTTATTTTATTTTCCTTTCCATTAACATTTTTATATAACACACTAATTTTATTTTCCTATCCCCTAACATTTTTATATAACACACTTATTTAATTTTCCTATCCCCTAACATTTTTATATAACACACTTATTTAATTTTTCTATCCCCTAACATTTTTATATAACACACTTATTTTATTTTCCTATCCCCTGACATTTTTATATAACACACTTATTCTATTTTCCTATCCCCTGGCATTTTTATATAACACACTTATTTTATTTTCCTTTCCCCTGGCATTTTTATATAACACACTTATTTTATTTTCCTATCCCCTGACATTTTCATATAACACACTTATTTTATTTTCCTATCCCCTGACATTTTCATATAACACACTTATTTAATTTCCCTATCCCCTGACAATTTTTATATAACACACTTATTTTATTTCCCAATGCCCTAACATTTTTATATAACACACTTATTTTATTTTCCTATCCCCTGACAATTTTTATACAACACACTTATTTTATTTTCCTATCCACTGACATTTTCATATAACACACTTATTTAATTTTCCTATCCCCTGACATTTTCATATAACACACTTATTTAATTTCCCTATCCCCTGACAATTTTTATATAACACACTTATTTTATTTTCCTATCCCCTGACATTTTTATATAACACATTTATTTTATTTCCCTATCCCCTGACATTTTTATATAACACACTTATTTTATTTTCCTATCCCCTGACATTTTCATATAACACACTTATTTAATTTCCCTATCCCCTGACAATTTTTATATAACACACTTATTTTATTTTCCTATCCCCTGACAATTTTATATAACACATTTATTTTATTTTCCTATCCCCTGACATTTTTATATAACACATTTATTTTATTTCCCTATCCCCTGACAATTTTTATATAACACACTTATTTTATTTTCCTATCCCCTAACATTTTCATATAACACACTTATTTTATTTTTCTATCCCCTAACATTTTCATATAACACACTTATTTTATTTTTCTATCCCCTAACATTTTTATTTAACACACTTATTTTATTTTCCTATCCCCTAACATTTTTATATAACACACTTATTTTATTTTCCTATCCCCTAACATTTTCATATAACACACTTATTTAATTTCGCTATCCCCTAACTTTTTTATATAACACACTTATTTTACATTCCTATCCCCTAACATTTTCATATAACACACTTATTTTATTTTTCTATCCCCTAACATTTTTATTTAACACACTTATTTTATTTTCCTATCCCCTAACTTTTTTATATAACACACTTATTTTACATTCCTATCCCCTAACATTTTCATATAACACACTTATTTTATTTTCCTATCCCCTAACATTTTTATACAACACACTTATTTTATTTTTCTATCCCCTAACATTTTTATTTAACACACTTAATTTATTTTCCTATCCCCTAACTTTTTTATATAACACACTTATTTTATTTTCCTATCCTCTGACATTTTTATATAACACACTTATTTTATTTTCCTATCCCCTAACTTTTTTATATAACACACTTATTTTATTTTCCTATCCCCTGACAATTTTTATATAACACACTTATTTTATTTTCCTATCCCCTGACATTTTCATATAACACACTTATTTAATTTCCCTAACCCCTGACAATTTTTATATAACACACTTATTTTATTTTCCTATCCCCTAACATTTTCATATAACACACTTATTTAATTTCCCTATCCCCTGACAATTTTTATATAACACACTTATTTTATTTTTCTATCCCCTAACTTTTTTATATAACACACTTATTCTATTTTCCTATCACCTGACATTTTTATATAACACACTTATTTTATTTTCCTATCCCCTGACATTTTTATATAACACACTTATTTTATTTTCCTATCCCCTGACATTTTTATATAACACACTTATTTTATTTTCCTATCCCCTGACATTTTTATACAACACACTTATTTTATTTTCCTATCCCCTAACATTTTTATATAAAACACTTATTTTATTTTCCTTTCCATTAACATTTTTATATAACACACTTATTTTATTTTCCTATCCCCTAACATTTTTATATAAAACACTTATTTTATTTTCCTTTCCATTAACATTTTTATATAACACACTTATTTTATTTTCCTATCCCCTAACATTTTTATATAACACACTTATTCCATTTTCCTATCCCCTAACATTTTTATATAACACACTTATTTTATTTTCCTATCCCCTGACATTGTTATATAACACACTTATTTTACATTCCTATCCCCTGACATTGTTATATAACACACTTATTTTATTTTCCTATCCCCTGACATTTTTATACAACACGCTTATTTTATTTTCCTATCCCCTGACAATTTTTATACAACACACTTATTTTAATTTCCCTATCCCCTGACAATTTTTATACAACACACTTATTTTAATTTCCCTATCCCCTGACAATTTTTATATAACACACTTATTTTATTTTCCTATCCCCTAACATTTTTATATAACACACTTATTTTATTTTCCTATCCCCTGACATTTTTATATAACACACTTATTTTATTTCCCTATGCCCTGTACTTTTCCACCATCCTATCTCTACAGATGATGTTTAGCCGCTGCCAGATAATGTATTTTTTTTAAGTAAGACAGATTTTACATAATCAAGTTTAAACATTTTTTGGCTCTTTGAATGAGGTGTTATTTTGTACAATGCAAATTTTGGCATGGCAACAAATATATGCATGGTAAAGATAATAAAAAAGTCATTTAAAAAAAAGAATGGTAGGAATGTGGTGAAGGCATCCGTTTTTAAAAACACGTTAGTTTAGTTTTGTTGAAATATGGCACATCCGGCACCTCGCGCACCGCTATATGTTTTGGAATTTAGAAAATATCTACCACGTGACCTCTATTTCCGGTAACTTTTCCAGTCGGGAAAAATTCTAAAGATTTGGAGTTTTTTAACGTGATGTAAACACTACAAACATGTGGTTACAACAGGTAAACGGCTACATATCTAATACAAATTGTTTGATTCGTAGTTTTATATATGACTTCCCCTCTGTAGGCCGTTTTACAGACTTAAGTCTGTGTACGTGATAGCCATTCGTCTGTCGTTTCGACTGTTCCGATATTTTCCGGTTTCGGTGCTGCTATCTTGTCGAACACGTTATATATTTTATTATTTTCTAAAACAATTCATTGGTGCGATATACTTGCTGTATACGATTCGTCCTAAGCTCGTATCCTCGCAAGTTGTAAGTAAGTTAAATTTAAGAAAATTTTATTTAACGCCGATATATTTAAAACATGACAACACAAGCTCGTTTGGTGAGCTTTAAAATCGACATAATAAAACATACATCAAAAGCAAGGGTTAGCATTGATATAACTAGATATGTTCATTCTGTAATATTACATACAGAAAGAGGTATAAACTCCACCTACACTCAATTCGAAGTAAATCTAAATCTTCTTTTGATGGCATGCATGTGTATACTCCTATAACATAAGAGGCCACTGGTCGGCTCTTTCTGCCGGATATTATTTTGCCGACTGCGAGGTTACACGGCGCCTGTCAAAAGTATCTCGCCGTGTAAAACCTCTAACATTGTTGGAGTAGCATGTGTAGAGCTAGAGCAGGTATTGAGGTTGGATACCTGCAAATACCACTTTGGACTCTTCTAATGACTTTAAAGTTTATTTCATTTTATGTATAATCATTGGTATAGTAGAAGCATAGTAAATTCTGGCATCCATTATATAGATGTGTGTAGCAGGCCAGGTTTTAATTGTGTAGCAGAACTGGACTGGCTCGATCATCGGCGACCAGGTACAATTGTAGCTCAGTGGTAGAGTGTCCGTCTAGAGTTTGGAGGGTCCCAAGTTCGAACCCCGGTCTGGCTGCTACATCGTCTCCTCTGGTCTGGCTGCTACATCGTCTCCTCTCCTGTTACATAATTGGCGAGCTTGCCTACCCTTGTTTAAGGCATTGGGAGTATGCTTAGCAAGGGGATATTCAAACTTGTGGTCTTCAGGAGCGAAGACTTGAGAAAAAGGAGGGAGGAGTGTAGCAGAACTGGACTGGGTCAATCATTGGCGACCAGGTAGCTCAGTGGTAGAGTGTCCGTCTAGAGTTCGGAGGGTCCCGGGTTTGAACCCCAGTCTGGCTGCTACATTTTCTCCTCTCCTGTTACAATTGTAAATACTGTACATAGTTGTATGGTCCCCTACTAGCTTCAGGCTAGGGGGAATTTCCCTTTTGCTACTACTCCTTGAACTTTCACATTGGTGCCACAGCCACTCCAAGTGAAAGCAAGAGGCTTCCTTGGAGATAGAACCTGGGTTTGTGTGTTCGAAGGCGAACACATTTGAAGGAGGAAGTAGTGTAGCAGGTCGGGGTTTAATTGTAAATACTGTATATAGTTGTATGGTTGCTTTCTAGGTTCAGGCTAGGGGGAATTTCCCTTTAGCTCAGTCGGTAGAGCGGCGGACCAGTAAGCCGAGGGTCGCGGGTTTGATCCCGGCTGGCTGCACACTACTACTCCTTGAACTTTTACATATGCATCCTATTGTAAACATCTGATTGTTGCCAAACAATTTAACTCTTTACATATATCCACCATATATATTTAAGGAAAAACACAATCTTATTAAAATCTAGATGGTCATTCTCACTACGTTACATGAACATCTAACGGCATTAATGCATAAGGGGTCATGTTAGTATAGAATCAGACATATCCAAGGGAACAAAATCATAAAGCTCCATTTTATTTATAATTTTAATATTCTAGAGACGGGGCCAGTCTAAGCTGACGCGTACAGCCATCTTTGTCCAACATTCAGTTTAAACCTGCAGGCAGCTGGGCTGGCCAGCTTGAAAAGTTGGGTCAGTGTTACTCCTTTAACATAAGAGGCCGCTGGTCGGCTCTTTTCCTATCGGATATTATTTTGCCGACTGCGACGTTACACGGCGCCTGTCAAAAGTATCTCGCCGTGTAAAACCTCTAACATTGTTGCAGTAGATATAGGTCAGTGTATGAGTCTAGTTAAAGGGACTTGTGTCATAATATTCACATATTCCGAGGATTTGTTAATATACTGAACAGAAACATTGGAATTATGCGTTGTGCTTTAAATCATTGGTGCAAATCTAAATTTGATCTGATGTGAGTGGCAATGTTATCATTTATATGGAATTTATTTAAATGAGTTCAGTAAAGTTTATAGCCACAGGTGTAAGTTATAGGATATTAGAGTGTAAATAAAAACTCAATCCAATTCAAATGCAAGACAGGAAAATTTGGACTTAGATGACATGTGTTTATCTATAGAGATATAATTGTGTGACATATTAAAATTGTAACATCCATTATTGGTGAAGTAACAGTAGTGTTATTGCACATGTACTCTACCAAATTTGTGACATAATGACATATTACAGGGTAGATCATGCTCAGACCACTTATAACTTATACTGATAATGTGATAAAATAACCAATAACAATATCTCTGTTAAAGATTTATATGACTATGATAACCTATTGTTCTTTTATTAGAATACCAAATGAGAAGTGTACTTGAAATGGCTGCCCTGCTAGTCCTGTTCCTGGGCGTCCTGGACACGTCACTAGTGCTTGGACAGTTGGGAGAGTCACCTGATGTAGGACCTCCGGTGGAATGCAGTGGAAATCGCTATCGGACCCATGATAAAAACTGTGTCAACTGCACTGAATGTCCACCAGATCTGATCGTCATTAAATTGTGTTCTCCAAAAACAGACACAAAATGTGGGCCATTTTTAGGCTTTTCTTTCCAGGAATCACAAAGATCCCAGCAAGTGCTGCCAGAAGACAATGCATATAATAATAAAACACTGCTGAAGTTTGACCTCGTAGAGAAAGTGACATGGAACATTGGCGCCAGTTGGCCTTCTCCCTCATAGGGGTATTGTGTTTACTGGTTGTGGTAGCTACTGTTATCGTATTTGTGACATACGCTAGATTTCTGAAGTATCGTCAGGCTAAGACACGGCGACAATCAATTTCAGAAAGAGGTAATTGTTACTTATTAGACTATTTCTATGTTGGAGTGATAATGTGGTCATATTTATCATTAATAGCTTTAATTTCATAAGAGCAAAGAATTGCTTTTCATGACTATGTGTAACACCTGATTATCAGCTGGTATATGTGTAGACAGGTGTGTTTAAATATGGTGAACACACTTATATAACAGGCCGAGTTTCAATTTAAGGGAACATAGAAAACATTATTGTATTTAAGGAAAAACTCTTAGTCAAGGAACTTTCCTAATTCTTTTATGCTTTCCCATATATATGGACCTACAGAAAATTTTTAGTTTGAGTTTCCTGATATTAAAGGATAATGAAACTGAGGCCAGATAATTTTAGATCACGACTTATTTCAAGATGTATTTTAATTCATGCAGGTATGCATGGCGTATGTAATACATTGATCAGTTAATATTTTTACAGGTGAAATGGAGGGGGAATATGTTGTTATACATCGACGTCCTTCTGGATACATCCCCACATCTTTAGAGGAGTTTAACCAGATCTCGGAAGGTTCACCTGTGTCGCCTCTCCTAGAAAGTTTGTCCCACAATAATTATCACCGGGGGCCTGACAGATACTCGAGACTTCCGCGCCGCAACAATTATCGCCCTCAGAGAAGACTTCTCAATGAGTATGTTGACGATGTGTTTGAATCAGATAATAGTGATGGGTCAAGGACATCTGGGATCAGGGGACATCTACAGACAATTCCAGAGACACCCGATGGGGATGTCTAAAATATGGAAACATTTCTATGTGTATGATAAGAAATCCGACCTTAAAGTCAAGATCTCTAGAGTGTTTGATTGGAGATGGAAAACAGTGTATATATGTTTAAATGATAGAGGTAGTATGTGTGTTGAAAAATTCAAGACTTTGTATAATACAAGTACAATGATTTTTTACTCTGAGAGCTGAAATGAATGAGGTTAAGTTTGTTATGTCAGAGAGACATTATAATTGTATGAACAAGTCTTAGTGTTATGTCAGAGAGACATTATAATTGTATGAACAAGTCTTAGTTAAGCTAGAGATATATTTTAATGTAAAATTAGCTGCATACATGCTACAGCATTGCAGGTGGACTACACATAATTCTTGTTTTGTATGATTTTCAAAATCTTCGGGTTAATTTATCAATGTTTGTTTTAAATTTTCATAAAAACAAAAATGTCAAGTCTGATTAATGCATTTGAAGGGTTTCCACAAACAGATCAATTTAGGTCAAAAGTGACTTAATATTTTGTTTGCAGGATTGAATACACTGTCTATGGCCGGTTTCTGGTTGTTTCCTAGGTTAATCACACTGTCAACAGTTAGGGTGATTTCTGGTTGTTTGCTAGGTTGACCACAGTGTCAACAGTCAGGATGATTTCTGGTTGTTTGCTAGGTTGACCACTGTGTCAACAGTCAGGGTGATTTCTGGTTGTTTGCTAGGTTTATCACTGTGTCAACAGTCAGGATGATTTCTGGTTGTTTGCTAGGTTTATCACTGTGTCAACAGTCAGGATGATTTCTGGTTGTTTGCTAGGTTAATCACACTGTCAACAGTCAGGGTGATTTCTGGTTGTTTGCTAGGTTGACCACAGTGTCAACAGTCAGGATGATTTCTGGTTGTTTGCTTGGTTAATCACACTGTCAACAGTCAGGGTGATTTCTGGTTGTTTGCTAGGTTGATCACTTTGTCAACAGTCAGGGTGATTTCTGGTTGTTTGCTAGGTTGATCACTGTGTCAACAGTCAGGGTGATTTCTGGTTGTTTGCCAGGTTTATCACTGTGTCAACAGTCAGGGTGATTTCTGGTTGTTTGCCAGGTTTATCACCGTCATCAGCCAGGGTCACTTTTAAACAGGTGTCTACTTGTAGTTGTGGTGTCTTCATTAAACAACTATACAGATCAATCAGGGTAAAGTGTCTCTCCCAAGGACATAACCACAACGAACGGTCTGTTATCTTTTATCAATCTAAGAAACACAAACCAACTCAGGTGTGGAGTGAACCTCCGATCTGTTACTCGTGTTTAACGTGTTACATTAGCCTAATGCTCTACCAACTTTGTTATCCAGACCCAGATCCGCTGCATGATTTATTAGAAATGTCAGAAGATAGTCCAGAATTTCATACAGCATGTCATTTCCTTTCCACTACAATCCTTCACAATTTCACACTGTTTCAGGTTTATTAAGGGTATTTTATTAGTGTTTGATGGTTTCTTGTATTTGATGCATAATTATACTCTTAACTAACAATGAAATATAGCGTTTGACGAAATATTCATTTTTCCAGGCCCATAGCCTGGGTTTTAAATTATTCCTT
>NW_022981276.1:0-9703 GCF_902652985.1 Pecten maximus
CCCCTTTTTTTGAAATCTGAATGGAGGGAAAATTTTTTAATTTTAAAAACCAAAACAGTACGGTGTATCTATCTTAATTGAAGTAAGTTGGAAACCATAAAAAAGTGGGAAAAAATGAGTGGGAGGTTTTTTTACTGATGGAATAACAAGTCGTTTTTTTAGTATGGAAAGTTACGCCAATGCAGGGCACATATCAAAATGCATTTTTTTAGAAAAAAAAAAAAAGACTTATGAACAAAAAAGCGACAGGTTGGTATTAGGGGGGGGGGGGGGGGGGGGGGGGGGGGGGGGAATGACCCCAAAAACCAAAGAAGGCAGTGGGAACCCCGAAAACAAAAAAAAAAAAACCCAATTTAACCAATAAATTGTAGATTATGGAGAAAAAATCCATACAAATACAATATCTGGAGTTAGAAACATCAAAAAACCCAGTCGCATGACCCTGTGGTTAAGGGTTTAAAAAATTTCCCAATACACAAATCCTGCGATATCAGGCCCGCCCAACAAAAACTCACACAATCACAAGTTAAAAGGCGGGACATTGGAAAGGTACAAAGTATTAGCAATGAAGTTACCAAAATCACAATAGCAGCTGCTATCAAATCTAACATACTGCCTAACATTGAAAAATGTCGCAATGGAACCATGTAAATAGAAAAAAATTTTAGATTAGTTTTGTAAAGAACGTCAAAAAAGGGAAATGACACACTTATGGAAAGAACCCCACAACCCACTGTCTTTACAAAAAAGAGGAATTACAGAATCAAAAGTTCAGAATGCAGATAAGTAAAAATATTGAAGAGCATCCTTTTACAAAGCAAAAGGCCAACACGGTCAGAGCAATTGCGAAAAAAGGGAGAAAAGAACATTTTTTCCATTTTTAGAAACAAATGACAAAGCTTAAAACATATAACCCAATAAAATGGAAAGAATCGTGTATGGAAAACAAGCGGGACATATAAAACAGAAAGAAAATACATGGAACTTTTACAGATCAACAAATCCAAGATAAATGAAATAAAGAAATCATTATGAAACTCGTTTAATAACACCTCAAACAATAAGAAAAATACATGTGGTGGAACATTAAATACGAAAGAATTAAGAGAACTTGTTTGGAATAAAATTAAAATAACGCCCGTCTTGACTGTCTTGGTAGATTATATGGACTTTCTGGAGTGAATCGGGCGAATGTAATAGACTCGCTAAACAGCGGAATCACCATGAGGAACTCCTCACACCAAGTTCTGTTTTTGATCCAAAAAACAGTCCAAAAACGTTGACATACAATGCTCAAGGGCTCTGGCACAAAGATGAAACTGTTTTACCAAATATTACCATACAGATCAAGTTTGGCTTTTTTCAAAAAAGGAAATAGGTTTTATATTAGCAAGTTAGGACAAAATAATCACGAAGAAACTACATCATGGTTTTCATTTTTTTCTTGAGTTTTCTAAAGCTTTTGACCCTTAGAAGGGGAAATTTATGTTTGATCCGTAAAAAAAAATTTTTTTTAATGACCTTTCCTCAGATGGATCAGAACTTTAAATAAAAATGTTTGAGTATATCAAAGCAAGATGGCTCCCAAAATAATTCACATAAGTCAGGGATTAGGCAAGGCTTTTTATCTCCCACTGATTTTTGTAGTAGCAGTAGAAATAATGGCTATTATAAAAAAATCATAAAAAAATTGGAGGTATCCCTATTCACCTGAAAAATGAAATAAAATACATCACAGTTTGCAGATGTACAAATCTTCTTAAAAACCAATCTGGAAATAAAGCTTGCTTTAAAATCTAATAAAGAATATGGAAAATACTCTGAACTAATGCTCAACAAAAAGAAGACTTGAAGGGTAGGAAAATGGAAAACATGGAAAAGAGAACATGAAAAAATACAGTTTTCAGGAGGGGCCTATTAAATGTCTTTGGGAAAATATTTTGGATACAATAAAACATATTCAACCAAAGGTATACTTAACGATACAAACAATAATACATGATTACAAATGGAATGGAAAAAGTGGGAAACAGATTAAACATGCTGGAATTAATTGGGTTAAAAAGAATTACAGATGAAAGCGTCGCAAACTGGAAGGATATTCCCACAAAATATTTTGTAGATATTGAAAGGACCTCTCCTCTTCTAAATGAATCGTGGGCGTAGTAAAAGTCTAACAGGAACAAAGGGAAATTACACAATTGATCAAGAAATTCTAAAACAAAATAAAACACAGACAACAGCATGTACACCTACCAGTTAAAAATTTAGACAATAGAAAACAGATATTTTAGGGAAACCGTTTAAAACAGAAGGAAAATGTATAATACATATACAATCTATAGACAGTAAATATTAACAATTTAAGACATTCTTTAAAAGGGAAAAAACAATCTGAAACAGGTGATATTAGACAAGCTGAAAATAAAAACTCACTGGATTTGCTGAAGTAAGCATTCTAAATAAGCCATTCCTAAAAAGATGGAAGATAATTCTAATAGAAGAAGAAAGTAGGGAAAAACCCAAAGTAAAAAATAACAAACCACTTTACTTTTATGATGAAAGCACAAAAAAGTAGAAAACTAAGTGAGATAAAAAAAAAAAAGTCAAATATACTATACCCTGGTATCAAAAAAAAATTACTGAACCTAAAACTTTGTAAAAATTCAAACATGTCCAATGTAATTGAAACAGACATCAGTAATGCGTTGTGTATATTCATAAACTTTTACAAGAAAATAAAAAAGAAAGAATTTAGATGGAAACTTCTCCATCTGATAATACCATGTAAGCAATTATTGTACGGGTGGAAAATTACTGACAACCTTTCTGTAATTTCTGCCAAAAAATGTGAAGACATTTATCACTTTTTCGTAGGATTGTAATCTTTTTAAAACATTTAGGGGAAAAGGATCCTACTAAAGGCACCTGCGTTACACTACTGAAACCATTTGCACATGTAATCACACAAGTAATGGGTTCTAAAAAACTTATGCCAATTATTTCCTCAATTTATCAAAGTTTTATACAAGCGAGCAAAAGATAAAAAAATGTCAATATACGTAGCGATATTCAGGATTGAAGTCCACAATGCTATGAAAATATAGAAAAAAATTAACAATTCACGATCTTCGGTTAACAGTAGCAAAACACCGTACATCAAGTTCCGCAGTGATAGGTAATGCGAACCGATCCTTAAACTATAATATACTTTATAATATATATTTCGGTAAAAATACTTGCCCCCCTTTTTTTCTTTTATTGTGACACTCAACGATGAATATCTACTTCAATCAAAAACACCCATCATCGTCAAAACACGTGCTAACATTCAACCCTGATTATGGGCTACTTTTTGCCTAGAGATTTAAGTTAAATTAATCGATAACAACTCAAAGGGCACAGTAGTCAACTGTCACACACAAAGGTTTTATTTTCCAACATATTTATTGCAAAAGAATATTTATACAACACTCTTTTTTTCTAGATGATACATGTATAGAAAATATATGTATTGACAGAAATATGGTAATATGAGAAGAATAAATAAAAGATAATCAAGTAAACAAAAATTAACAAACGTACAATAATGAGATGGTTTAGCGCAAAAACTCTCTCTCCCTCAAGCATAGAGGTATTAGCTCACTGGCCCGAAGGGCCGGTGAGCTTGCCATGGCGCAGCGTCCGTCGTCGGTCAACATTTTCTTTAAATTGCTACTAGTCCTAAAGTATTGAATGGATTTTCACCAAATCTGGGTCAGGAACATCCTTCGGGGAAGGGGAACAGAGTTCTATCAATTTTAACTCTGAACCCACAAGGGCCTGAGGGGCGGGGCCAAATAGAGGAATAGAGATTAGTCTTTAAATCGCTACTAGTCATAAAGTTTTGAATGGATTTTAACCAGATTTGGTCAGGAACATCCTTTGGAGGAGGGGAACCGAGTTTGTATACATGTTTACTCTAAAGCCCCAGGAGCCTGAGGGGCGGGCCAAATCAGGGAAATAGGGGTTAATCCTTCAAATTGCTACTAGTCGTAAAGTTATAAATGAATTTGAACCAGATTTGGCAGGGAACATCCTTGGGGAAAGAGGAACAGAGTTTGTATAAATTTTTGCTATAAAACCCCCAGGGGCCTATTGGTCGGGGCCAAATAGGAGAAATAGGAGTTAATCCTTTAAATCGCTACTAGTCGTACAGTTATGAATGAATTTGAACCAAATTTGGTCAGGAACATTCTTGGGAGAAGGGGTACCGAGTTTGTATAAATTTTTACTCTGAACCCCCCAGGGGCCTGAGGGGCGGGGCCAAATAAGGGAAATAGAGATTAGTCTTTAAATTGCTGCTTCGAACCATAAAGTTTTTAATGCATTTTAACCAGATTTGGTCAGGAACAATCCTTGGGAGAAAAGGAACCGAGTTTGTATCAATTTTTGCTATAAACCCCCCAGGGGCCTATGGGTCGGGGCCAAATAGGAGAAATAGGAGTTAATCCTTTAAATCGCTAATAGTCGTACAGTTATGAATGAATTTGAACCAAATTTGGTCAGGAACATTCTTGGGAGAAGGGGAACCGAGTTGTATAAAATTTTTACTCTGAACCCCCAGGGGCCTGAGGGGCGGGGCCAAATAAGGGAAATAGAGATTAGTCTTTAAATTGCTACTATCAAAGTTTTAAATGAATTTTAACCAGATTGGTCAGGGACATCCTTGGGAGAAAAGGAACGGGTTTGTTATAAACTTTTACTACCCCCAGGGGCCTGAGGGTCGGGGCCAAATAGAGAAAATATGGGGTTAATCCTTTAAATCGCTACTAGTCGTAAAGGTATGAATGAATTTGAACCAAATCTGGTCAGGAACATCTTCAGGGAAGGGGAACAGAGATTGTATGAATTTTTACTCTGAACCCCAGGGGCCTGAGGGGTGCGGCCAAATAAGGGAAATAAAGATAAGTCTTTAAATCGCTACTAGTCGTAAAGTTTTAAATGGATTTTAACCAAATGTGGTCAGGAATATCATTGGAGAAGGGCAACCGAGTTTGTATAAATTTTTACTCTGAACCCCAGGGGCCTGAGGGACGGGGCCAAATAAGGGAAATAGAGATAGTCTTTAAATTGCTATAGTCATAAAGTTTTAAATGGATTTAACCAGATTTGGTCAGGGAACATCCTTGGGAGACAAGGAACCGAGTTTGTATAAATGTTTAGCACCACAGGGGGTGGGTCGGGGCCAAATGGGAAAAAAGGGGTTAAAACCTTAAACGTACAGCATCAAGTATGAAGAATTGAACCAAATTTGGTCAGAAATATCCTTTGGGGAAAGAGGAATGAGGTTGTATACATTTTATTCGAACCCCCAGGGGGCCCGAGGGGGGGGCCAAATAGGGGTTAACCTTAAATTGCACCAGTCAGAAGTTTAAATGGATTTTTTCCAAATGGGTAGGAAAATCCATTGGAAAATGGGAAGGGTTTTTATAAAATTTTTTCACGAACCCCAAGGGGGGTGAGGATGGGGTCCGATAGGTAAAAAAGGGGCTAATCCTTTAAATAGCTTTAAAATTTTGTTATGAATGGATTTTAACTAAATTTGGTCAGGAAAAAACCTGGGGAAGGGGAAAGAGTTTTTATAAATATTGCTCGCCCCCCGGGGGCCCGAGGGGGGGGCCAAAAAGAGGAAATGGGATTGTTTACTTGCGAAGTCATAAAATTTCAAAGGGTTTTAAACCAGATTGATCTGAAACTCTCGGGGAGGGGAAAAAGGGTAACCAAGTGTATAAAGTTTTTTTCTGAACCCCCCGGGGTCTGAGGGGCGGGCCCAAAAGGGGAAATAGGGGGTTAATTTCAAAATTTCTATAGTCTAAAATTAGAAGAATTTTAACCAGATTTTGGTCAGGAACATCCTTGGGGAAAGAGGAACAGAGTTGATAAATTTTTTTCTGAACCCCCAGGGGCCCAGGGACGGGGCCCCCAAAAAGGGAAAAAGAGAAAGTCTTTAAAAATTTGCTACGAAAATAAAGTTTTTTTTTGCATTTTTTTAACCAGTTTTGGAGGAAATCCTGGGGAAAAGGGAACCCAGTTTTATCAAAATTTTTCTATAAACCCCCAGGGGCCTATGGGTCGGGGGCCAAAAGGAGAAATAGGAGTTTAAACCTTTAAAAACGCCCAGTCGTAAGTTATGAAGAATTTGAACCCGATTTGGTCAGGAAAAACCTTGGGGAAAAGGAACGAGTTTGTATAAATTTTTTCTCTGAAAACCCCCGGGGGCCCGAGGGCGGGGCCAAATAAGGGAAATAGAGATTAGCTTTAAATTGCCCGCTACGAACCATAAAGTTTTTTAATCATTTTAACCAGATTTTGGCAGGAAATCTTGGGAGAAAAGGAACCCCAGTTTTTTTCAATTTTTGCTTAAACCCCCCGGGGCTATGGGTCGGGGCCCAAAAAGGAGTTAATCCCTTTAAATCGCTAGCCCACAGTTTGAAAGAATTTTTCCAATTTGGTCAGGGACACCTTGGGAGAAAAAGGAACCCGGGTTTTATAACCCTTTTTCTACCCCAGGGGCCTGAGGGGCGGGGCCAAATAGAGAAAATAGGGTTAATCCTTTTTTAAAACGCTATAGTATCAAGTATTAATGAAATTTTAACCAAATTGGTCAGGAAAATCTTTTGGGAAGGGGAACAGGATGTATGAAAATTTTTCTCTGAACCCCAGGGGCTGGGAGTGCGGCCAAAAAAAGGGAAATAAAGATAAGTCTTTAAATCGCTATAGTCGTAAAGTTTTAAATGGATTTTTAACCCAAAAGTGGTCAGGAATATCATTGGAGAAGGGAAAAGAGGTATAAATTTTTATCTGAACCCCCCGGGGCCCGAGGGACGGGGCCCCAAAAAAGGGAAATAGAGATTGTCTTTAAATTTTACTAGCAAAAGTTTTAAAGGATTTTAACCCCGATTTGGTCAGGAAAATCCTTTGGGAGAAAAGGAACCGAGTTTGTATAAATGTTTAGCAACCAGGGGCCTGGGGTCCGGGGGCCCAAAAAGGGATAAAAGGGGTTTTAATCCTTTAAAACGTACTGTCATCAAATTTGAATGATTTTAACCAAATTTGGTCAGAAATATCCTTGGGAGAAGAGGAAGAGCTTGTTACATTTTTTTTTTTGAACCCCAGGGGCCGAGGGGTGGGGCCAAAAAAAAGGGGGTTTAAACCTTTAAATTTCCCGTCATGAAAATTTTTTAAAAGGATTTAACCCAAAGGGTCAGGAAAATCCTTGGAAATGGGAACGGGTTTGTATAAATTTTTTCTTGAACCCCAAGGGGCCTGAGGAGTGGGGTCCCATAGGTAAAATAGGGTTACTTTAAATAGCTTTAAAACATTTTGTTTTGAATTGATTTTTAAAAAATTTTGGGCGGAAAATCCTTGGGGGAAAAGGAAAAAGTTTTTATAAAAATTTACTCAGCCCCCCAGGGGCCTGAGGGGGGGGGCCCCAAAAAAGGAAATGGATTTGTTTTACATTGCGAAGTATAAAGTTTCAAATGGTTTAACCAGATTTTATCTGAAACATCCCGGGAGAAGGGTAAAACCCAAATTTGATAAAGTTTTTTCTGAACCCCCAGGGGCTAAGGGGCGGGCCCAAATAGGGGAAATAGGGGTTTAATCCTTTAAATTGCTACTAGTTAAAATTTGAATGAATTTTAACCAGATTTGGTCAGGAACATCCCTTTGGGGAAAGAGGAAAGAGTTGTATAAATTTTTTCTTGAACCCCCAGGGGCCTGAGGGGCGGGGCCAAAAAAGGGGGAAAAAAAAGATTAGTTTTAAAATTTTGTACGAACCATAAAGTTTTTAATGCATTTTAACAGATTTGGCAGGAACTCCTTTGGGGGAAAAAGGGAAACCCAGTTGTATAAGTTTTCTATAAAAACCCAGGGGCCTATGGGTGGGGGCCAAAAAAGGAGAAATAGGGTTAATCCTTTAAATGCTACTAGTGTACAGTTGAATAATTTGAAAACCAAATTTTGGGCAGGAAATTTTGGGGGAAAAGGGGAACCGAGTTTTTATAAATTTTTTCCTGAAACCCCGGGGCCTGAGGGGGGGGGCCAAATAAGGGGAAAAAGAGATTAGTTTTAAATTGCACATTTAAAAATTTTTTAAAAGAATTTAACCAATGGCAGGGACATCTTGGGAGAAAAAGGGGGCCGGGTTTGATAACTTTTTTAACCCAGGGGCTGGGGTGGGGCCAAAAAAGGGAAAAAAATGGGTTAATTTTAAATCGCTACTACATCAAGTTATGAATGAATTTGAACCAAAATTTTGGGCAGAAAATTTTTTGGGAGGGGGGAATCAGTTGAAAATTTTTTTTCGAAATCCCCGGGGCCGAGGAGCCCGGGCCAAAAAGGGGAAATGGGGGTTTAAACCTTTTTTTAAACGCTACAGTCGTAAAGGTATGAATGAATTTGAACCCAAAATTGGTCAGGAACATCTTTAGGGAAGGGGAACAGAGATTTATGATTTTTTTTTTGAACCCCCAGGGGCCTGAGGGGTGCGGCCAAATAAGGGAAATAAAGATAAATCTTTAAATCGCATAGTGAAAGTTTTTAAAAGGATTTTAACCAAATGTGGTCAGGAAATCATTGGAGAAGGGGAACCGAGTTTGTATAAATTTTTACTCGAACCCCCAGGGGGTGAGGGAAGGGGCCCAAAAAAGGGAAAAAGAATTAGCTTAAATTGTAAGTCATAAAGTTTTTAAAGGATTTTAACCAGATTGGTCAGGAAACATCTTGGAGAAAAGGAACCGAGTTTGTTTTAAAGTTTGCCCCCAAGGGGCTGAGGGTCGGGGCCAAATGGGTAATAGGGTTAATCCTTTAAATCGCTTCTAGTCATCAATTATGAAGATTTGAACCAAATTTGGTCAGAAATATTCTTGGGGAAAGGGGGAATAGTTTTTATAAATTTTTATTTGAAAACCCCAGGGGCCGAGGAGCCGGGCCCAAAAAGGGGAAAAAGGGGTTAAACCTTTTAAAACGCTACGTCGTAAAGGGTTTAATGAATTTTAACCCAAAATGGGGAAAAGGGAAATCTTTCAGGGAGTGGGAAAAGAGATTGTATAATTTTACCCGAACCCCCAGGAACTGGGGTCGGGGCCAAATAAGGGGAAAAGGTTAGTTTTAAATCGTATTTCACAAGTTTTAAATGGGGTTTTACAAGATTTTGGGCAGAAAAAATCCTTGGGGGAAGGGAACTGATTGTATAATTTTTTTTTGAACCCCCCGGGGCCTGAGGGGTGGGGCCAAAAGGGGTTAACCTTTAAATGCTACCCGTCATGAGTTGTAAATGGATTTTAACCCCAAGGGTCAGGAAAATCCATTTGGAAAAGGGGGGAACGGGTTGTATAAATTTTATTTAAAAACCCCGGGGGGCCCGGGAGGGGGTCCCATAGGTAAAAAAAAGGGGTTTTAACCCTTTTAAAAAGTATTAATAATAAAGTTTTCAAGGATTTTAATAAAATTGGTCAGGAATCCTTTGGGGAAAAGGGAAAGGTTTGTATAAAAATTATCTGGCCCCTAGGGGGTGGGAGCGGGGGCCAAAGAAAAAAAATGGGATTAGTCTTTACATTGCTTCAAGTCTTTTAAAGGTTTTCTTTTAAATGGGGGGAAAATTTTAAAAAACCCCCGGGTTTGGGGGGGCCCCTGGGGGAAACAAACCCAAAAGGGAAAA
>NW_022981277.1:0-9690 GCF_902652985.1 Pecten maximus
CAAAACTTCCATTGGTGAACATTAACCACGCTACCGCGGACGCGTGGTTACAATACTACGGAATACGGTGACACTCAACGTGCAGTTCTGACGTCATTTCTAGAGCTGCTAGGAGTGTCGGATCTTTTTGGGACACCTCCAGTGGGATGTGATCAACAGTAAAACGTAATGATTTCGGCAAAACTTCCATTGGTGAACAATTAACCACGCTACCGCGGACGCGTGGTTACAATACTACGGAATACGGTGACACTCAACGTGCAGTTCTGACGTCATTTCTAGAGCTGCTAGGAGTGTCGGATCTTTTTGGACACCTCCAGTGGGATGTGATCAACAGTAAAACGTAATGATTTCGGCAAAACTTCCATTGGTGAACAATTAACCACGCTACCGCGGACGCGTGGTTACAATACTACGGAATACGGTGACACTCAACGTGCAGTTCTGACGTCATTTCTAGAGCTGCTAGGAGTGTCGGATCTTTTTGGACACCTCCAGTGGGATGTGATCAACAGTAAAACGTAATGATTTCGGCAAAACTTCCATTGGTGAACAATTAACCACGCTACCGCGGACGCGTGGTTACAATACTACGGAATACGGTGACACTCAACGTGCAGTTCTGACGTCATTTCTAGAGCTGCTAGGAGTGTCGGATCTTTTTGGACACCTCCAGTGGGATGTGATCAACAGTAAAACGTAATGATTTCGGCAAAACTTCCATTGGTGAACAATTAACCACGCTACCGCGGACGCGTGGTTACAATACTACGGAATACGGTGACACTCAACGTGCAGTTCTGACGTCATTTCTAGAGCTGCTAGGAGTGTCGGATCTTTTTGGACACCTCCAGTGGGATGTGATCAACAGTAAAACGTAATGATTTCGGCAAAACTTCCATTGGTGAACAATTAACCACGCTACCGCGGACGCGTGGTTACAATACTACGGAATACGGTGACACTCAACGTGCAGTTCTGACGTCATTTCTAGAGCTGCTAGGAGTGTCGGATCTTTTTGGACACCTCCAGTGGGATGTGATCAACAGTAAAACGTAATGATTTCGGCAAAACTTCCATTGGTGAACAATTAACCACGCTACCGCGGACGCGTGGTTACAATACTACGGAATACGGTGACACTCAACGTGCAGTTCTGACGTCATTTCTAGAGCTGCTAGGAGTGTCGGATCTTTTTGGACACCTCCAGTGGGATGTGATCAACAGTAAAACGTAATGATTTCGGCAAAACTTCCATTGGTGAACAATTAACCACGCTACCGCGGACGCGTGGTTACAATACTACGGAATACGGTGACACTCAACGTGCAGTTCTGACGTCATTTCTAGAGCTGCTAGGAGTGTCGGATCTTTTTGGACACCTCCAGTGGGATGTGATCAACAGTAAAACGTAATGATTTCGGCAAAACTTCCATTGGTGAACAATTAACCACGCTACCGCGGACGCGTGGTTACAATACTACGGAATACGGTGACACTCAACGTGCAGTTCTGACGTCATTTCTAGAGCTGCTAGGAGTGTCGGATCTTTTTGGACACCTCCAGTGGGATGTGATCAACAGTAAAACGTAATGATTTCGGCAAAACTTCCATTGGTGAACAATTAACCACGCTACCGCGGACGCGTGGTTACAATACTACGGAATACGGTGACACTCAACGTGCAGTTCTGACGTCATTTCTAGAGCTGCTAGGAGTGTCGGATCTTTTTGGACACCTCCAGTGGGATGTGATCAACAGTAAAACGTAATGATTTCGGCAAAACTTCCATTGGTGAACAATTAACCACGCTACCGCGGACGCGTGGTTACAATACTACGGAATACGGTGACACTCAACGTGCAGTTCTGACGTCATTTCTAGAGCTGCTAGGAGTGTCGGATCTTTTTGGACACCTCCAGTGGGATGTGATCAACAGTAAAACGTAATGATTTCGGCAAAACTTCCATTGGTGAACAATTAACCACGCTACCGCGGACGCGTGGTTACAATACTACGGAATACGGTGACACTCAACGTGCAGTTCTGACGTCATTTCTAGAGCTGCTAGGAGTGTCGGATCTTTTTGGACACCTCCAGTGGGATGTGATCAACAGTAAAACGTAATGATTTCGGCAAAACTTCCATTGGTGAACAATTAACCACGCTACCGCGGACGCGTGGTTACAATACTACGGAATACGGTGACACTCAACGTGCAGTTCTGACGTCATTTCTAGAGCTGCTAGGAGTGTCGGATCTTTTTGGACACCTCCAGTGGGATGTGATCAACAGTAAAACGTAATGATTTCGGCAAAACTTCCATTGGTGAACAATTAACCACGCTACCGCGGACGCGTGGTTACAATACTACGGAATACGGTGACACTCAACGTGCAGTTCTGACGTCATTTCTAGAGCTGCTAGGAGTGTCGGATCTTTTTGGACACCTCCAGTGGGATGTGATCAACAGTAAAACGTAATGATTTCGGCAAAACTTCCATTGGTGAACAATTAACCACGCTACCGCGGACGCGTGGTTACAATACTACGGAATACGGTGACACTCAACGTGCAGTTCTGACGTCATTTCTAGAGCTGCTAGGAGTGTCGGATCTTTTTGGACACCTCCAGTGGGATGTGATCAACAGTAAAACGTAATGATTTCGGCAAAACTTCCATTGGTGAACAATTAACCACGCTACCGCGGACGCGTGGTTACAATACTACGGAATACGGTGACACTCAACGTGCAGTTCTGACGTCATTTCTAGAGCTGCTAGGAGTGTCGGATCTTTTTGGACACCTCCAGTGGGATGTGATCAACAGTAAAACGTAATGATTTCGGCAAAACTTCCATTGGTGAACAATTAACCACGCTACCGCGGACGCGTGGTTACAATACTACGGAATACGGTGACACTCAACGTGCAGTTCTGACGTCATTTCTAGAGCTGCTAGGAGTGTCGGATCTTTTTGGACACCTCCAGTGGGATGTGATCAACAGTAAAACGTAATGATTTCGGCAAAACTTCCATTGGTGAACAATTAACCACGCTACCGCGGACGCGTGGTTACAATACTACGGAATACGGTGACACTCAACGTGCAGTTCTGACGTCATTTCTAGAGCTGCTAGGAGTGTCGGATCTTTTTGGACACCTCCAGTGGGATGTGATCAACAGTAAAACGTAATGATTTCGGCAAAACTTCCATTGGTGAACAATTAACCACGCTACCGCGGACGCGTGGTTACAATACTACGGAATACGGTGACACTCAACGTGCAGTTCTGACGTCATTTCTAGAGCTGCTAGGAGTGTCGGATCTTTTTGGACACCTCCAGTGGGATGTGATCAACAGTAAAACGTAATGATTTCGGCAAAACTTCCATTGGTGAACAATTAACCACGCTACCGCGGACGCGTGGTTACAATACTACGGAATACGGTGACACTCAACGTGCAGTTCTGACGTCATTTCTAGAGCTGCTAGGAGTGTCGGATCTTTTTGGACACCTCCAGTGGGATGTGATCAACAGTAAAACGTAATGATTTCGGCAAAACTTCCATTGGTGAACAATTAACCACGCTACCGCGGACGCGTGGTTACAATACTACGGAATACGGTGACACTCAACGTGCAGTTCTGACGTCATTTCTAGAGCTGCTAGGAGTGTCGGATCTTTTTGGACACCTCCAGTGGGATGTGATCAACAGTAAAACGTAATGATTTCGGCAAAACTTCCATTGGTGAACAATTAACCACGCTACCGCGGACGCGTGGTTACAATACTACGGAATACGGTGACACTCAACGTGCAGTTCTGACGTCATTTCTAGAGCTGCTAGGAGTGTCGGATCTTTTTGGACACCTCCAGTGGGATGTGATCAACAGTAAAACGTAATGATTTCGGCAAAACTTCCATTGGTGAACAATTAACCACGCTACCGCGGACGCGTGGTTACAATACTACGGAATACGGTGACACTCAACGTGCAGTTCTGACGTCATTTCTAGAGCTGCTAGGAGTGTCGGATCTTTTTGGACACCTCCAGTGGGATGTGATCAACAGTAAAACGTAATGATTTCGGCAAAACTTCCATTGGTGAACAATTAACCACGCTACCGCGGACGCGTGGTTACAATACTACGGAATACGGTGACACTCAACGTGCAGTTCTGACGTCATTTCTAGAGCTGCTAGGAGTGTCGGATCTTTTTGGACACCTCCAGTGGGATGTGATCAACAGTAAAACGTAATGATTTCGGCAAAACTTCCATTGGTGAACAATTAACCACGCTACCGCGGACGCGTGGTTACAATACTACGGAATACGGTGACACTCAACGTGCAGTTCTGACGTCATTTCTAGAGCTGCTAGGAGTGTCGGATCTTTTTGGACACCTCCAGTGGGATGTGATCAACAGTAAAACGTAATGATTTCGGCAAAACTTCCATTGGTGAACAATTAACCACGCTACCGCGGACGCGTGGTTACAATACTACGGAATACGGTGACACTCAACGTGCAGTTCTGACGTCATTTCTAGAGCTGCTAGGAGTGTCGGATCTTTTTGGACACCTCCAGTGGGATGTGATCAACAGTAAAACGTAATGATTTCGGCAAAACTTCCATTGGTGAACAATTAACCACGCTACCGCGGACGCGTGGTTACAATACTACGGAATACGGTGACACTCAACGTGCAGTTCTGACGTCATTTCTAGAGCTGCTAGGAGTGTCGGATCTTTTTGGACACCTCCAGTGGGATGTGATCAACAGTAAAACGTAATGATTTCGGCAAAACTTCCATTGGTGAACAATTAACCACGCTACCGCGGACGCGTGGTTACAATACTACGGAATACGGTGACACTCAACGTGCAGTTCTGACGTCATTTCTAGAGCTGCTAGGAGTGTCGGATCTTTTTGGACACCTCCAGTGGGATGTGATCAACAGTAAAACGTAATGATTTCGGCAAAACTTCCATTGGTGAACAATTAACCACGCTACCGCGGACGCGTGGTTACAATACTACGGAATACGGTGACACTCAACGTGCAGTTCTGACGTCATTTCTAGAGCTGCTAGGAGTGTCGGATCTTTTTGGACACCTCCAGTGGGATGTGATCAACAGTAAAACGTAATGATTTCGGCAAAACTTCCATTGGTGAACAATTAACCACGCTACCGCGGACGCGTGGTTACAATACTACGGAATACGGTGACACTCAACGTGCAGTTCTGACGTCATTTCTAGAGCTGCTAGGAGTGTCGGATCTTTTTGGACACCTCCAGTGGGATGTGATCAACAGTAAAACGTAATGATTTCGGCAAAACTTCCATTGGTGAACAATTAACCACGCTACCGCGGACGCGTGGTTACAATACTACGGAATACGGTGACACTCAACGTGCAGTTCTGACGTCATTTCTAGAGCTGCTAGGAGTGTCGGATCTTTTTGGACACCTCCAGTGGGATGTGATCAACAGTAAAACGTAATGATTTCGGCAAAACTTCCATTGGTGAACAATTAACCACGCTACCGCGGACGCGTGGTTACAATACTACGGAATACGGTGACACTCAACGTGCAGTTCTGACGTCATTTCTAGAGCTGCTAGGAGTGTCGGATCTTTTTGGACACCTCCAGTGGGATGTGATCAACAGTAAAACGTAATGATTTCGGCAAAACTTCCATTGGTGAACAATTAACCACGCTACCGCGGACGCGTGGTTACAATACTACGGAATACGGTGACACTCAACGTGCAGTTCTGACGTCATTTCTAGAGCTGCTAGGAGTGTCGGATCTTTTTGGACACCTCCAGTGGGATGTGATCAACAGTAAAACGTAATGATTTCGGCAAAACTTCCATTGGTGAACAATTAACCACGCTACCGCGGACGCGTGGTTACAATACTACGGAATACGGTGACACTCAACGTGCAGTTCTGACGTCATTTCTAGAGCTGCTAGGAGTGTCGGATCTTTTTGGACACCTCCAGTGGGATGTGATCAACAGTAAAACGTAATGATTTCGGCAAAACTTCCATTGGTGAACAATTAACCACGCTACCGCGGACGCGTGGTTACAATACTACGGAATACGGTGACACTCAACGTGCAGTTCTGACGTCATTTCTAGAGCTGCTAGGAGTGTCGGATCTTTTTGGACACCTCCAGTGGGATGTGATCAACAGTAAAACGTAATGATTTCGGCAAAACTTCCATTGGTGAACAATTAACCACGCTACCGCGGACGCGTGGTTACAATACTACGGAATACGGTGACACTCAACGTGCAGTTCTGACGTCATTTCTAGAGCTGCTAGGAGTGTCGGATCTTTTGGACACCTCCAGTGGGATGTGATCAACAGTAAAACGTAATGATTTCGGCAAAACTTCCATTGGTGAACAATTAACCACGCTACCGCGGACGCGTGGTTACAATACTACGGAATACGGTGACACTCAACGTGCAGTTCTGACGTCATTTCTAGAGCTGCTAGGAGTGTCGGATCTTTTTGGACACCTCCAGTGGGATGTGATCAACAGTAAAACGTAATGATTTCGGCAAAACTTCCATTGGTGAACAATTAACCACGCTACCGCGGACGCGTGGTTACAATACTACGGAATACGGTGACACTCAACGTGCAGTTCTGACGTCATTTCTAGAGCTGCTAGGAGTGTCGGATCTTTTTGGACACCTCCAGTGGGATGTGATCAACAGTAAAACGTAATGATTTCGGCAAAACTTCCATTGGTGAACAATTAACCACGCTACCGCGGACGCGTGGTTACAATACTACGGAATACGGTGACACTCAACGTGCAGTTCTGACGTCATTTCTAGAGCTGCTAGGAGTGTCGGATCTTTTTGGACACCTCCAGTGGGATGTGATCAACAGTAAAACGTAATGATTTCGGCAAAACTTCCATTGGTGAACAATTAACCACGCTACCGCGGACGCGTGGTTACAATACTACGGAATACGGTGACACTCAACGTGCAGTTCTGACGTCATTTCTAGAGCTGCTAGGAGTGTCGGATCTTTTTGGACACCTCCAGTGGGATGTGATCAACAGTAAAACGTAATGATTTCGGCAAAACTTCCATTGGTGAACAATTAACCACGCTACCGCGGACGCGTGGTTACAATACTACGGAATACGGTGACACTCAACGTGTAGTTCTGACGTCATTTCTAGAGCTGCTAGGAGTGTCGGATCTTTTTGGACACCTCCAGTGGGATGTGATCAACAGTAAAACGTAATGATTTCGGCAAAACTTCCATTGGTGAACAATTAACCACGCTACCGCGGACGCGTGGTTACAATACTACGGAATACGGTGACACTCAACGTGCAGTTCTGACGTCATTTCTAGAGCTGCTAGGAGTGTCGGATCTTTTTGGACACCTCCAGTGGGATGTGATCAACAGTAAAACGTAATGATTTCGGCAAAACTTCCATTGGTGAACAATTAACCACGCTACCGCGGACGCGTGGTTACAATACTACGGAATACGGTGACACTCAACGTGCAGTTCTGACGTCATTTCTAGAGCTGCTAGGAGTGTCGGATCTTTTTGGACACCTCCAGTGGGATGTGATCAACAGTAAAACGTAATGATTTCGGCAAAACTTCCATTGGTGAACAATTAACCACGCTACCGCGGACGCGTGGTTACAATACTACGGAATACGGTGACACTCAACGTGCAGTTCTGACGTCATTTCTAGAGCTGCTAGGAGTGTCGGATCTTTTTGGACACCTCCAGTGGGATGTGATCAACAGTAAAACGTAATGATTTCGGCAAAACTTCCATTGGTGAACAATTAACCACGCTACCGCGGACGCGTGGTTACAATACTACGGAATACGGTGACACTCAACGTGCAGTTCTGACGTCATTTCTAGAGCTGCTAGGAGTGTCGGATCTTTTTGGACACCTCCAGTGGGATGTGATCAACAGTAAAACGTAATGATTTCGGCAAAACTTCCATTGGTGAACAATTAACCACGCTACCGCGGACGCGTGGTTACAATACTACGGAATACGGTGACACTCAACGTGCAGTTCTGACGTCATTTCTAGAGCTGCTAGGAGTGTCGGATCTTTTTGGACACCTCCAGTGGGATGTGATCAACAGTAAAACGTAATGATTTTGGCAAAACTTCCATTGGTGAACAATTAACCACGCTACCGCGGACGCGTGGTTACAATACTACGGAATACGGTGACACTCAACGTGCAGTTCTGACGTCATTTCTAGAGCTGCTAGGAGTGTCGGATCTTTTTGGACACCTCCAGTGGGATGTGATCAACAGTAAAACGTAATGATTTCGGCAAAACTTCCATTGGTGAACAATTAACCACGCTACCGCGGACGCGTGGTTACAATACTACGGAATACGGTGACACTCAACGTGCAGTTCTGACGTCATTTCTAGAGCTGCTAGGAGTGTCGGATCTTTTTGGACACCTCCAGTGGGATGTGATCAACAGTAAAACGTAATGATTTCGGCAAAACTTCCATTGGTGAACAATTAACCACGCTACCGCGGACGCGTGGTTACAATACTACGGAATACGGTGACACTCAACGTGCAGTTCTGACGTCATTTCTAGAGCTGCTAGGAGTGTCGGATCTTTTTGGACACCTCCAGTGGGATGTGATCAACAGTAAAACGTAATGATTTCGGCAAAACTTCCATTGGTGAACAATTAACCACGCTACCGCGGACGCGTGGTTACAATACTACGGAATACGGTGACACTCAACGTGCAGTTCTGACGTCATTTCTAGAGCTGCTAGGAGTGTCGGATCTTTTTGGACACCTCCAGTGGGATGTGATCAACAGTAAAACGTAATGATTTCGGCAAAACTTCCATTGGTGAACAATTAACCACGCTACCGCGGACGCGTGGTTACAATACTACGGAATACGGTGACACTCAACGTGCAGTTCTGACGTCATTTCTAGAGCTGCTAGGAGTGTCGGATCTTTTTGGACACCTCCAGTGGGATGTGATCAACAGTAAAACGTAATGATTTCGGCAAAACTTCCATTGGTGAACAATTAACCACGCTACCGCGGACGCGTGGTTACAATACTACGGAATACGGTGACACTCAACGTGCAGTTCTGACGTCATTTCTAGAGCTGCTAGGAGTGTCGGATCTTTTTGGACACCTCCAGTGGGATGTGATCAACAGTAAACGTAATGATTTCGGCAAAACTTCCATTGGTGAACAATTAACCACGCTACCGCGGACGCGTGGTTACAATACTACGGAATACGGTGACACTCAACGTGCAGTTCTGACGTCATTTCTAGAGCTGCTAGGAGTGTCGGATCTTTTTTGGACACCTCCAGTGGGATGTGATCAACAGTAAAACGTAATGATTTCGGCAAAACTTCCATTGGTGAACAATTAACCACGCTACCGCGGACGCGTGGTTACAATACTACGGAATACGGTGACACTCAACGTGCAGTTCTGACGTCATTTCTAGAGCTGCTAGGAACGTCGGATCTTTTTGGACACCCTCCCGTGGGATGTGATCAACAGTAAAAACCCGTCATTGAATTTCGGCAAAACTTCCATTGGTGAACAAGGTGTAACCACGTACCGCGGAACGTCGTTTGGTTACAAACTACGGAATACG
>NW_022981278.1:0-9677 GCF_902652985.1 Pecten maximus
ATTATAGTATTAAAAAAACTTCCAAATACCGATCCCCTCTGAATTCCGAACACCGGACTGATTTTGTGTCCGGTTCCTGTTAAAATATACCAAAAATTACTTCTGAAAACCGGCCTTACCTGGGCGATTATGACACGAGGTCAGGCCAGTCAACCGTGAAACAACAACTGTGACGGGTATTGTGTGAAGCCTTATTGTCTCTGGACCTACGTAGGTGATTTGTACAGGTATCCAATATATACCCCAAGGGGGCATTATGACGGAAGGCCTAGTGTATAATCAACACGACAATTATGAAACAATGCCACACTTCATTGAAGCGCGTCGGTTCGTTTATCTTCTCAATGCAAGTAGAGCTAGAAGCCTGAGTTTCGCATTTAATTTAAATGAGGCCCAAAAGGGGTTGTTTTCGTAAAGAAGCCCGTGATGGTTTTTTTAGACAACAGCGATGTCGGAAATACGACCAGTATCATCTGATCAATTGTAATTGATATTGAAACAAAACATCTTCACACCCTTTAATATTATTTGATGTGTAAAATATTCTGTATCGGACTATTGGCCCCATCCACATGACGAGGCTTCACCGGATGTAACAAAATGTAGGCCGATCGTAAAGTGTAGTTGTACATGTGAAAATACTGTTTAAAACTATTGTTATAGTCATTTGCCTTTCTTATATATTCTGCAATATATACATTGATTAACTTTCATAATATGCATATTATTCAGACAATCCAAATTGTCTAAGTATGTACGTGCCGTTTTGTAATCGGGTGCATTCTAATAAAACATCGTCCAACCAATTATATCCGGAATTTGACCGGTCATTTTTCGATCAACTTCTCCAAACCGAACCCTCTATAAACCGAACAAATAGTCATGTCCCATGCATGTTCGGTTTATAGAGGTTCCACTGTATATACACAACACAGCTTTTTTTTAAACTAATCAAACACTGAAGTTCATAGTAAACAGGTTCAGCCCACCTTCCCCCAAATCTCAGTCATGTTATTTTAAATGGACATTTAAAATTTTCAATAAAACATATATATAACACACATTATCAAGCACTGAAGTTCATAGTAAACAGGTTCAGCCCCCCCCCCCCCCCCCCCCCCCCTCTTCTTGCCCCCAAATCTCAATCGACATCTTTAAAAGGTCATTTAAAACATATAAAAACACAACACACTTTCTTTTTGAAACTAATCAAATACTGAAGTTCATAGTAAACAGGTTCAGCCCCCCCCCCTCCCTTCTTGCCCCCAAATCTCAATCGACATCTTTAAAAAGGTCATTTAAAACATATATATACACAACAAAGTTTTTTTTAAAACTAATCAAACACTGAAGTTCATAGTAAACAGGTTCAGCCCCCTCCCCCTTCCCTAGCCCAAATCTGAGTCATGTTATTTTAAATGGATATTTAAAATTTTCAATAAAACATATATATAACACACATTATCAAGCACTGAAGTTCATAGTATAAAAGGTATCAGCCCCCCCCCCCCCCCCCCTTCTTGCCCCCAAATCTCAATCGACATCTTTAAAAAGGTCATTTAAAACATAAATACACAACACACTTTCTTTTTGAAACTAATCAAATACTGAAGTTCATAGTAAACAGGTTCAGCCGCCTCCCCCCCCCCCTCTTTTTGCCCCCAAATCTCAATCGACATCTTTAAAAAGGTCATTTAAAACATATAAATACACAACACACTTTCTTTTTGAAACTAATCAAATACTAAAGTTCATAGTAAACAGGTTCAGCCCCCTCCCCCTTCCCCCAGCCCTACCCCAAATGTCAGTCATGTTATTTTAAAATGGATATTTAAAATTTTCAATAAAACATATATATAACACACATTATCAAACACTGAAGTTCATAGTAAAAAGGTATAGCCCCCCCCCCCCCCCTTCTTGCCCCCCAATCTCAATCGACATCTTTAAAAAGGTCATTTAAAACATAAATACACAACACACTTTCTTTTTGAAACTAATCAAATACTGAAGTTCATAGTAAACAGGTTCAGCCGCCTCCCCCCCCCCCCTCTCTTGCCCCCAAATCTCAATCGACATCTTTAAAAAGGTCATTTAAAAACATATAAATACACAACACACTTTCTTTTTGAAATTAATCAAATACTGAAGTTCATAGCATAGTAAACAGGTTCAGCCCCCTCCCCCTTCCCCCAGCCCTACCCCAAATCTGAGTCATGTTATTTAAATGGATATTTAAAATTTTCAATAAAACATATATAACACACATTATCAAACCCTGAAGTTCATAGTAAACAGGTTCAGCCCCCCCCCCTCCCCCCACCTTCCCCCAAATCTCAGTCATGTTATTTTAAATGGACATTTATAATTTCAAAAAACTATATATACACACATTACCAAGCACTGAGTTCATAGTATACAGGTTCAGCCCCCCCCCACCCCCCCCCCCCCTCTTCTTGCCCCACAAATCTCAATCGACATCTTTAAAAAGGTAAATTTAAAACATATAATACACAACACCAACTTTCTTTTTGAAACTAATCAAATACTAAAGTTCATAGTCAAACGGTTCAGCCCCCTCCCCCTTCCCCCAGCCCTACCCCAAATCTGAGTCATGTTATTTTAAATGGATATTTAAAATTTTCAATAAAACATATATATAACACACATTATCAAGCACTGAAGTTCATAGTATACAGGTTCAGCCCCCCCCCCCCCCCCCCTTCTTGCCCCCAAATCTCAATCGACATCTTTAAAAAGGTCATTTAAAACATATAAATACACAACACACTTTCTTTTTGAAACTAATCAAATACTACAGTTCATAGTAAACAGGTTTAGCCCCCTCCCCCTTCCCCCAGCCCTACCCCAAATCTGAGTCATGTTATTTTAAATGGATATTTAAAATTTTTCAATAAAACATATATATAACACACATTATCAAACACTGAAGTTCATAGTAAAAAGGTATAGCCCCCCCCCCCCCCTTCTTGCCCCCAAATCTCAATCGACATCTTTAAAAAGGTCATTTAAAACATATAAATACACAACACACTTTCTTTTTGAAACTAATCAAATACTGAAGTTCATAGTAAACAGGTTCAGCCCCCCCCCCCCCTCCCTTCTTGCCCCCAAATCTCAATCAACATCTTTAAAAAGGTCATTTAAAACATATAAATACACAACACACTTTCTTTTTGAAATTAATCAAATACTGAAGTTCATAGCATAGTAAACAGGTTCAGCCCTCTCCCCCTTCCCCCAGCCCTACCCCAAATCTGAGTCATGTTATTTTAAATGGATATTTAAAATTTTCAATAAAGCATATATATAACACACATTATCAAACACTGAAGTTCATAGTAAACAGGTTCAGCCCCCCCCCCCCCCCCCCCCTACCCCAAATCTCAGTCATGTTATTTTAAATGGTCATTTAAAATTTTCAATAAAACATATATATAACACACATTATCAAACACTGAAGTTCATAGTAAACAGGTTCAGCCCCCTCCCCCTTCCCTACCCCAAATCTGAGTCATGTTATTTTAAATGGATATTTAAAATTTTCAATAAAACATATATATAGCACACTTTATCAAGCACTGAAGTTCATAGTATACAGGTTCAGCCCCCCCCCCCCCCCCCCCTCTTCTTGCCCCCAAATCACAATCGACATCTTAAAAAAGGTCATTTAAAACATATATATACACAACACAGCTTTTTTTTAAACTAATCAAACACTGAAGTTCATAGTAAACAGGTTCAGCCCACCTTCCCCCAAATCTCAGTCATGTTATATTAAATGGTCATTTAAAATTTTCAATAAAACATATATATAACACACATTATCAAACACTGAAGTTCATAGTAAACAGGTTCAGCCCCCTCCCCCTTCCCTACCCCAAATCTGAGTCATGTTATTTTAAATGGATATTTAAAATTTTCAATAAAACATATATATAACACACATTATCAAACACTGAAGTTCATAGTAAAAAGGTATAGCCCCCCCCCCCCCCCCCTTCTTGCCCCCAAATCTCAATCGACATCTTTAAAAAGGTCATTTAAAACATATAAATACACAACACACTTTCTTTTTGAAACTAATCAAATACTGAAGTTCATAGTAAACAGGTTCAGCCCCCCCCCCCCCCCAGCCCTACCCCAAATCTCAGTCATGTTATTTTAAATGGATATTTAAAATTTTCAATAAAACATATATATAACACACTTTATCAAGCACTGAAGTTCATAGTATACAGGTTCAGCCCCCCCCCCCCCCCCCCCCCTCTTCTTGCCCCCAAATCACAATCGACATCTTAAAAAAGGTCATTTAAAACATATACAGTGCAACTTCCGAAAACCGAACCTTCTAAAAACCGAACACCTCTGAATACCGAACGAATTGTCATTGTACGGAATTGGTCCTTCTTTATTATAGTATTAAAAAACTTCCAAATACCGATCCCTCTGAATTCCGAACACCGGACTGATTTTGTGTCCGGTTCCTGTTAAAATATACCAAAAATTACTTCTGAAAACCGGCCTTACCTGGGCGATTATGACACGAGGTCAGGCCAGTCAACCGTGAAACAACAACTGTGACGGGTATTGTGTGAAGCCTTATTGTCTCTGGACCTACGTAGGTGATTTGTACAGGTATCCAATATATACCCCAAGGGGGCATTATGACGGAAGGCCTAGTGTATAATCAACACGACAATTATGAAACAATGCCACACTTCATTGAAGCGCGTCGGTTCGTTTATCTTCTCAATGCAAGTAGAGCTAGAAGCCTGAGTTTCGCATTTAATTTAAATGAGGCCCAAAAGGGGTTGTTTTCGTAAAGAAGCCCGTGATGGTTTTTTTAGACAACAGCGATGTCGGAAATACGACCAGTATCATCTGATCAATTGTAATTGATATTGAAACAAAACATCTTCACACCCTTTAATATTATTTGATGTGTAAAATATTCTGTATCGGACTATTGGCCCCATCCACATGACGAGGCTTCACCGGATGTAACAAAATGTAGGCCGATCGTAAAGTGTAGTTGTACATGTGAAAATACTGTTTAAAACTATTGTTATAGTCATTTGCCTTTCTTATATATTCTGCAATATATACATTGATTAACTTTCATAATATGCATATTATTCAGACAATCCAAATTGTCTAAGTATGTACGTGCCGTTTTGTAATCGGGTGCATTCTAATAAAACATCGTCCAACCAATTATATCCGGAATTTGACCGGTCATTTTTCGATCAACTTCTCCAAACCGAACCCTCTATAAACCGAACAAATAGTCATGTCCCATGCATGTTTGGTTTATAGAGGTTCCACTGTATATACACAACACAGCTTTTTTTTAAACTAATCAAACACTGAAGTTCATAGTAAACAGGTTCAGCCCACCTTCCCCCAAATCTCAGTCATGTTATTTTAAATAGACATTTAAAATTTTCAATAAAACATATATATAACACACATTATCAAGCACTGAAGTTCATAGTATACAGGTTCAGCCCCCCCCCCCCCCCCCCCCCCTCTTCTTGCCCCCAAATCTCAATCGACATCTTTAAAAAGGTCATTTAAAACATATAAAAACACAACACACATTCTTTTTGAAACTAATCAAATACTGAAGTTCATAGTAAACAGGTTCAGCCCCCCCCCCTCCCTTCTTGCCCCCAAATCTCAATCAACACCTTTAAAAAGGTCATTTAAAACATATATATACACAACAAAGTTTTTTTAAAACTAATCAAACACTGAAGTTCATAGTAAACAGGTTCAGCCCCCTCCCCCTTCCCTAGCCCAAATCTGAGTCATGTTATTTTAAATGGATATTTAAAATTTTCAATAAAACATATATATAACACACATTATCAAGCACTGAAGTTCATAGTATACAGGTTCAGCCCCCCCCCCCCCCCTTTCTTGCCCCCAAATCTCAATCGACATCTTTAAAAAGGTCATTTAAAACATATAAATACACAACACACTTTCTTTTTGAAACTAATCAAATACTGAAGTTCATAGTAAACAGGTTCAGCCCCCTCCCCCTTCCCCCAGCCCTACCCCAAATCTGAGTCATGTTATTTGAAATGGATATTTAAAATTTTCAATAAAACATATATATAACACACATTATCAAACACTGAAGTTCATAGTAAACAGGTTCAGCCCCCCCCCCCCCCCCCCCCCACCTTCCCCCCAAATCTCAGTCATGTTATTTTAAATGGACATTGATAATTTTCAATAAAACATATATATAACACACATTATCAAGCACTGAAGTTCATAGTATACAGGTTCAGCCCCCCCCCCCCCCCCTCCCTTCTTGCCCCCAAATCTCAATCAACATCTTTAAAAAGGTCATTTAAAACATATATATACACAACAAAGTTTTTTTAAAACTAATCAAACACTGAAGTTCATAGTAAACAGGTTCAGCCCCCCCCCCCCCCCCCCCCCCCCTCCCTTCTTGCCCCCAAATCTCAATCAACATCTTTAAAAAGGTCATTTAAAACATATATATACACAACAAAGTTTTTTTTAAAACTAATCAAACACTGAAGTTCATAGTAAACAGGTTCAGCCCCCCCCCCCCCCCTCTTCTTGCCCCCAAATCTCAATCGACATCTTTAAAAAGGTCATTTAAAACATAAATACACAAAACACTTTCTTTTTGAAACTAATCAAACACTGAAGTTCATAGTATACAGGTTCGACATACTCACACCCAGCACTGGATCAGACCACATCTTCTGAACAGCAAGACTCGAGCAAAAGTGACGCTAAACTTCCTAACACTGAACAAATTTCAATCTTTCTAATCGATTGACGGGCATCCAGTGAAAACACTGGTTACAAAGGGACAGTTTGTAAGCAATATTTTCACTGGTCAATATGGTCACGTTGGAATGAATTCATACGCAAACACGTGATATCGGTCCTGTGTCGCGCATTCTTACAACTGTAAAGGCAATAGTTATCATATAGTGCGCACAACATGTGTCTAAAATGTCTGGTTATAATTGACATTTCCTGAAGTTTGATGATATGAATGATAGAAAATCATTCATAGAATGAGTATATGTAGGTTTGAAAGACTGAAGCCTTGCGTCTGAAAAGACCGAGTGTTTTCTTTACACTTTTTTATGTTGTATATTTGCACGTGCAGATTGTGCGAGATGGACTTGGCGTCACTTAGTGACGTATACAGGAACAAATGGCAATTAGGAGATGGGTATTATCCCCCGATGTTTATGGTTTTTCGAAGAAATGTAGTTATATGTCATAAATCAATTGATACTGTACGGCCTGTAATTTTAAACTTGTATTGGTATTCAACATCTTGTTTAAATAAATTTTAATGTATGCAAAGAAATGATATGAAATATCGATTACTGAATGTTTAGGTTTGAATATTGCACATGATTTTATCAGTTGAATTGCACTGCCTCTGTCGTTGTGGAGCAACATTAGTGTGTGTTTGGATTTTTTTTCCTTGCAATTTATCACTGGCAAATCACAATACTTTACCAGCTGGGTACGTTTAATTTTTGACGTAATACATTCTTGAAACTCTAATAAAATCAAATTCGATTTAAGAAATGTGAAATGACATCATTTATCATCGTTATATAAAAAGATAGACGCTGTCTGTTTCAGTAACCGTGTATGTATCACCGAGTCATTTCGCATTGTTGAAGGATCGCGGAACCATTCCCTTATTACACGGATTATATTAATCAGTTTCACATATATAGGTATGGCTAGTGTGGAGAATACTGGAGTACCTAGGAAATTCCACGTGGTATGACAGGTGACTCCATACTTTCACGTCCGATCTCAAGATACAAACTCAACAAATCTTGTTTAAAATCAAATTATATTCATATACAGGATTTGTTGTTCCCAAACGCTGTGTTTATGCATGATAGCACAGGGACTTGACACAAAATCACAATCCACATAAGCCGATGCTTATGCGTTTAAACTGTAGCCCCACTCGATAACTAAATGTTTATATTTACATATCTCCCTTCTTCAGCTTAATAAAGCCTGACTGCAAATAAGTTAGCGTATACGCGTTGAAAAAAGGGCTCAGCGGATTAATAAGTGCGGGAATCGGTACCAGAGTTACGGAAAAGTTAACTAGACGGCCCAATTAATATCTAAAAGGTACCTATCGATATAAATGAATCAATGCATCAGGATTAATACACACACTAGTTTTTTTTAATTGAGACAGTCTCGACTTTCCAGGTGGGGTTCCCAACCTGTTAATATACCTGATTATGTTCAACAGTGATATATAATAATGTTTGGTAATGAAGAAAAAAACAACTTCAACATGTAAACGCATTGTTTTATATACTATGCATCAAACGTGTATCGGAATGCTGAAATTCTTACATAGACTAGCTAGTGTAGGTCCTGATGTTACTACCATTGTCTTGACTTTTGAATTCCTTATACATACCTGTGATGACATGTCCACTGCATAATGACATCAGTATTCTATAATGACATCAATATTCTATGTCACATTCCACATGTAAGGATAGAATAGGACAGACGGTATAACATGATTTTTAGCGCTAAACCCTTAGCAACTAATGTCATCGCTTTTGAGAGATAAGCACGCAACGCGCTTTTTACCCCCCCCCCTCCCCCCCACCCCTCCGGTTGGTGTTTTGTAAAATTACTTCGCTATTGTGAATATGCAACACTGTAAGGTTTGTCCTCATTCTGTTAACTTATTTTACAATAAGATATAAGATGAAATTGGAAAGAAAAGAAAACTAATGTTAGACAGATTCTTATTTATAAATTATCCTTTAATTAGTATAAGTCCGGGTAGCTCAGTAGGTTAAGCTGAAGCCTTCCACCGTAGAGGTCGGGGTTCACGGCGGGGTAGGTTTCCCTTTTTTTTATCTATCGATATTTGTAGATATTTATATTCACATATGTGTCTTTAATTGTTATAATTCATTACGATTACTTTTTAGTGGCGTGATTACAACTAACAGTATACTGATACGGCAACATATAAGTATACGCATTTACCAGGGTATGTTAAAGCAAGTTTTTAATCAGAAGATATACTTGAGTAAGAGGTTCTTCTGCTGCTTAATCCGCCTTTCTTTAATTTCTTTTGTATATTACACTTCAATAGCTCTTATTTTGCATTTTTTTCATTTTCCTTTCTGACATCTTTTCTTGTTTTTGATTTTTTTTTACATGTTTGCTCTTTTTCTTCTTTTCGACCAATCGGTCAGCCGTTACAAATCGAAAGTCCTCCAGTTCAACGTTGTCTTCATCTGAAAAATCCAACGTTGGATTCAAAGTCGTAGCCATATTTGCCCGGCTTGTGGTGGTGATTGGTATCTGCCAATGATATGGTGGCTCGTTAGGGCCAAGTATCAAATCTCGCATTCTCGCATTCTCGACCTTAGGTCGAGAACGCGAGAATGCGAAAACGCGACGGCCCAGGCAAACCCCCGCGTCTCAAAAGGAAACCGAGAATCACATTTACCTGGGCGTAGGGGAGACCGGTTATCTCTCACTCTCCCGTCGAATTTCTCCCTCGCCTCGTCCGATTTCGCCATTCGCACTCGACCAGTCGAACGCAAGATCAAGGGTCCCCTCGCATCCCCGCT
>NW_022981279.1:0-9684 GCF_902652985.1 Pecten maximus
GGCCGGATTTTTTTTTGGGGGACCCCATGGGTTGATAACAAAACCTCTCATTTCCCAAAACTTTCCCTCGGTAAAAAATTAGCCCGGGGGGGAGCGTGGTTCAATATCCGGAAATTGGGACCCCCCCATTCGCTATTTTGGAAAACAGGAGGTTTTGGGTCTTTTGGGCACCCCCATGGGGGTATAAAAAGAAAACTTTCTTCCGGAAAACTTCCTCGGTGAAATTAAACCCCCCCTCCGCGGGTCCGTGGTTACAATACTCGGATATGGGGACCTCTCGTGTTTCGACGCATTTCTAAGCTGTAGGGGGGTTCGGACTTTTTGCACCTCCTGGGATGGATCAACAGGAAAAACCCGCTCATTCCGGCAAACTTCCATCGGGGAAAATTAAACCCCGGGTCCCGGTAAAGGGGGGTTTAAAAAACACGGAATGGTGACGCTCCCGTGCAGTTCTGACGTCATTTCTAGAACTGCTAGGAGGTTCAGATCTTTTTGGGGACCTCCAGTGGGATTTGATAACCGAAACCTGCTCATTCCGGCAAAACTTCCATCGGTGAACAATTACCGCCCGTTCCGTGACGTGGTTACAATACTAACGGAATAGGTGACGCTCACTGCAGTTCTGACGTCATTTCTAGAGCTGCTAGGAGGTTCGGATCTTTTGGGCACCCCAGTGGGATGTGATCAACAGGAAAAACCCGCTCATTCCAGGGAAAACTTCCATCGTTAACAATTAGCCGCGTGTCCGCGGTAGCGTGGTTACAATAGTACGGAATATGGTGACCCTCACCTACAGTTTTTGACGCATTTTGGAATGCTAGGAGGTTCGGATCTTTTTGGCACCTCATGGGATTGATCAACAGGAAACCTGCTCATTGCGGCAAACTTCCATCGGGGAACAATTAACCACCCGTCCGTGTGAACGTGGCTACAATACTACGGTGTGGTTACAATACTACGTAATATGGTGACGCTCACCGTGCAGTTTCTGACGTCATTTCTAGACTGCTAGGAGGTTCGGATCTTTTGGGGCACCTCCAGTGGGATGTGATAACCGGAAAACCTGCTCATTCCGGCAAAACTTCCATCGGGGAACAATTAACCGCCGTCCGCGTAGCGTGGTTAAAATACTACGGATATGGTGACGCTCACCGTGCAGTTCTGACGTCATTTTAGGAGCTGCTAGGAGTTCGGATCTTTTTGGGCCCTCCGTGGGATGTGATCACGGAAAACCTTTCATTCGCGGTAAAACTTCCATCGGTGAACAATTAACCGCCCGTCCGTGGTATGCCGTGGTTACAATCTGGAATATGGTGACGCTCATCGTGTAGTTCTGCGTCATTTCTAGAGCTGCTAGGAGGTTCGGATCTTTTTGGGCACCCAGTGGGATGTGATCACAGGAAAACCTGCTCTTTCCGGCAAAACTTCCATCGGTGAACAATTAACCCGTGTTTCCCCGCAGCGGTGTTACAATACTGGAATATGGTGACGCTCACCGTCATTCTGACGTCATTTTCTGGAGATAGCTAGGAGGTTCGGATCTTTTTGGGCACCTCCGTGGGATGTGTAAACAGGAAAACCTGCTCATTGCGGCAAACTCCATCGGTGAACAATTAACCCCCGTCGTGTGACGGGCAGCGTGGTGTACAATACTAGGAATATGGTGACGCTCAGCGTCAGTTCTGACGTCATTTCTGGATGCTAGAGGTTCGGATCTTTTGGGCACCTCCATGGGAATGTGATAACAGGAAAACCTGCTCATTCCGGCAAAACTTCCATCGGTGAACAATTAACCGCCGTCCGCGTGAGCGTGGTTACAATATACTACGGAATATGGTGACGCTCACGTGCAGTTCTGACGTCATTTCTAGAATGCTAGGAGTTCGATCTTTTTGGGCACCTCCAGTGGGATGTGATAACAGGAAACCTGCTCATTGCGCAAAACTTCCATCGGGGAAAAATTAACCCGCCGTCCGCGGTAGGCGTGGTTACAATACTACGGAATATGGTGACGCTCACCGTGCAGTTCTGACGTTCATTTCTGAACTGCTAGGAGGTTCAGATCTTTTTGGGCACCCCCAGTGGGATGTGATCAACAGGAAAACCTGCTCATTCCGGCAAAACTTCCATCGGTGAACAATTAACCGCCGTCCGCGGTAGCGTGGTTACAATACTACGGAATATGTGACGCTCACCGTGCAGTTCTGACGTCATTTCTAACTGCTAGGAGGTTCGGATCTTTTTGGGCACCTCCAGTGGGATGTGATAACAGGAAAACCTGCTCATTCCGGCAAAACTTCCATCGGTGAACATTACCGCCCGTCCGGTGACGTGGTTACAATACTACGGATATGGTGACGCTCACCGTCAGTTCTGACGTCATTTCTAGAGCGCTAGGAGGTTTGGATCTTTTTTGGGGACCCCATTTGGGGGGTTAAAAAACAGGAAAACCCTTTTTAAATTTCCCGGAAAAATTTTCCCTCGGGGGAACAATTAAACCGCCGTCCGCGGTACTGGTTACAATACCCCGGAAAATGTGACCTCCCGTGAGTTCTGCTCATTTCTTTTGAGCCCGCTAGGAGGGGCCGGGGTTTTTTTGGGCACCCCATTGGGGTGTGGGTCAACAGGAAACCCGCTCATTCCCCGGGAAAAATTTCCCTCGGGGAACAATTAACCCGGTTCCCCCGGCCGTGGTTTTCAATAATTTTGGGAAAAGGGGACGCTAGCATCAGTTCTGACTTTATTTTTTTGGGAAACTGGGGGGTTCGGATTTTTTGGGGCCCCCCTCCAGTGGGAGTGATTAACAGGAAAAACCCGCTCTTTTTTGGAAAAAATTTTCCCTCGGTGGGAAAAATTAACCGCCCCGTCCGGGGGGGGTTTTGGGTGGTTAAATACAAGGAAAATGGGACGGGTCACCCTGAGTTTTGACGTCATTTCTAGAACTTCTTTGGGGGTTCGGGTCTTTTTTGGGGCCCCCCGTGGGGATGTATCAACAGGAAAACCCGCTTTATTTCCCCAAAACTTCCATCGGGGAAAAAAATTAACCCCCCCGTCCGGGGAGCGTGGTTTTCAAAACTACGGAATAGGTGACGCCACCGTGCAGGTTTTTGACTTTAAATTTTTGGGGTGCTAGGGGGTTCGGATCTTTTTGGGCACCTCCTTTTTATGTTTATAAAAAGGAAAACTGTTTTTTTCCGGAAAAATTCCATCGGTGGAAAAAATTTAAAACCCCCGTCCCCCGGGAGCGTGGTTCAAAACCCCGGAAAATTTTGGGGACCTCACGGGATTCTGACCGGGCATTTTTGGGGCTGCTTTTGAGGTTTTTGGATCTTTTTTGGGGCCCCCCAGTGGGGGTTATCAAAAGGAAAACCCGCTCATTGCCCCCCAAAAAAAAATTCCCTCGGGGAAAATTTAAACCGGGGGGTTTCCCCGGGGAGGTGGGTTTAAAAAACTACGGAATATGGTGGAAAGCTCACCTTCAGTTTTTGACGTCTTTCTGAACTCTAGGGGTTCAATCTTTTTTGGGGACCTCCAAATGGGGTGTTTATAACAGGAAAAACCCGCTCATTTCCCCAAAAATTCCCTCGGGGAACAATTAACCGCCCCTCCGTGTGAGCGTGGTTACAAAAACTACGGGGTATGGGGACGCCCCCAACCCTGCATTTTTGACGGGGCATTTTCTAGAGCTTCTAGGAGGTTCGGATCTTTTTGGCACCTCCCGTGGGATGTTATCAACAGGAAAACCCCGCTCATTTTCCGAAAAAATTTTCCCTCGGGGAACAATTCCGCCGTCCCCCGGTAGCGTGGTTAAAAAATCCCACGGAAAATTGGGGAGCTCACCCTGATTTTGGGCGCCAAATTTTAAACTGCAGGGGTTCGGAAACTTTTTGGGGGGAAACCCCCTTGGGGTGTGAACAACAGGGAAAACCCCTCATTTTCGGCAAAACTTTCCCTCGGGGAACTTAAAACCCCCGTGGGGGGGTTTTTGGGTGGTTACAATACACGGAATATGGTACGCCACCGTTTCAGTTCCGGACGTCATTTCTAGAGCTGCCCAGGGGTTTTGGATCTTTTTTGGGGACCTCCATGGGAAGTAATAAAAAGGAAAACCTTCTCAAACCCCCAAAATTTCCTCGGGGAAACAAATTTCCGCGCGCCGGGGGGTAGGTGGTTAAAAAACTACCCAATATGGGGACGCTCCGTGCAGTTCTGACGTCATTTCTGGGGCTTTCGGAGGTTTTGGATCTTTTTGGGCACCCCCTTGGGGTGTGACAACCCGGAAACCCCGTTCATTTGCCGGAAAACTTCCTCGGTTTAACAATTAAAACCCCCTCCGTGGGGGGTTTTTCCGGGGGGTTTTCAAAACTGCGGAATATGGGACGCTCACGTGATTTCCCACGGGCATTTTTTAAGCTGCCAGGAGGTTTTGGATCTTTTTGGGCACCCCCATGGGGATGTGATCAACGGAAAAACCCGCTCATTCCGGAAAACTTCCTCGGTGAACAAATTTTGGGGCCCAACCCGGTCCGCCCGCGTGGGGGGTTTTCCCAAAATTGGATATGGGGACCCTCACTTAAATTTCTGACGTCATTTTTTTGGGTGCTAGAGGGTTTGGATTTTTGGGCACCCCCAGTGGGGTTGATCAAAGGAAAAAAAGGCTCATTGCGCAAAACTTTTCCCCCCGGGGAAAAAATAAAAAACCGCCCTTTCCGGGCGGGTAAAAAACCGGGGGGTTACAATACTTACGGAATTGGTGACGCCACCGGGCAGTTCTGACTTCATTTTAGAAATCGCTAGGGGGTTCGGAAACTTTTTGGGGACCCCCCCCAGTGGGAAAGTGATCAACAGGGAAAAAATTCTCATTTTTCCCCAAAAAAAATTTTCCCTCGGGGAACAATTTTCCCCCCCTTCCCCTTTTTCGTGGTTATACTTAAAAAAAGGAAAATGGTGCGCCACCTGGGAGTTCTGCGTCTTTCTGGAAAAGGGTAGGGGGTTCGGAAACTTTTTGGGGGACCCCCAGGGGGGTGTATCAACAGGAAAAACCCGCTTATTCCCGGCCAAAATTTTCCCTGGTTTAACAATTAAAAACCCCCGGGGCCCCGGTAGCGTGGGTTCCAAAACTCGGAAAGGTGACCTCACCGGGATTTTTTGACGTCCTTTCTTTAAACTGCTAGGGGTTCGGGTCTTTTTTTTGGGGACCTTTCCCTTGGGGTGTGATCAACAGGGAAAACCCCGCCATTCCGGCAAAAAAATTCCAGGTGACAATTAAAACCCCCGGGGCCGGGTAGGTGGTTTTCAAAACCCACGGGAAAATTTGGGGACGCTCACCGTGGGATTTTGACGGGCATTTCTGACTGCTAGGGGGTTCGGGTCTTTTTTTGGGGACCCTTTTCCCTTTGGGTGGTTGGGTCAAAAAGGAAAAACCGTCATTTTCCGGGAAAATTCCATCGGGGAACAATTAACCCCCTTCCGGTAGGGGGTTACAAAACTACGGGAAAATGGTGACGCTCACGTTCAGTTCTGAAAGTTTTTTTTCTAGAGCTTTCTAAGGTTCGGATCTTTTTTTGGGGGCCTCCAGTGGGGGTTTATAAAAAGGAAAAAACCCGCTCATTCCCAAAAAAAATTCCATTTTTACAATTAACCGCCGGGCCGCCGGGACGTGGTTAAAATCTACGGAATATGGGACCTCACCGGGGCAGTTCTGACGGGCCCTTTCTAGAGCTGCTTTGGAGGTTTTGGATCTTTTTTGGGGACCTCCCTTTGGGGTGTGATCAACAGGGAAACCTTTTTAAATTCCGGAAAAATTCCCTGGTTAACAATTCCCCCCGCCTTCGTGGCCTCTTTATGTGGGTTTCAATACTCTAATATGGTGACGCTCACCCTGTTTGGGTTTTGACTTCCCTTTCTAGAGCTGCTAGGGTTCGGATCTTTTTGGGGGGACCCCAGGGGGATTTAAAAAGAAAAAACCCGCTCATTTTCCGGTTCAAAATTCCATCGGTGAACAAATTTTCCCGTTTTCCCGAGGGTTAAAATATTTTGGAATATGGGGGCGCTCACATCAGTTTTTTGACCCCATTTTTTGGGCTAGGAGGGTTTTATCTTTTTTGGGGGAAACCCCAGTGGGGTGTGATCACAGAAAACCTTTTCATTCCTTTAAACTTCCCCTCGGGTTTAAAAATTAACCCTGTCCCCGGGCGGGGTTTCAATTTTTTTTGGGGGAAAAGGTGACGCTCACTTAAATTCTACGCATTTTTGGAATGGGTAGGAAGGTTTCCGGGGTCTTTTTGGGGGACCCCAGTTGGGGTGTATAAAAAGGAAAAAACCCCCCCCATTTCCGGGAAAACCCTTTCCCTCGGGGAAAAATTAAGCCCCCGTGTCGGGCCAAAGAAAGGGGGGTTACAAAATAGGATATTGGGGACGCTCACCTCATTCGGCGTCATTTTTGGGAATGCTAAAAGGGGGTTCGGGTCTTTTTTGGGGACCTCCTGGGATGTTTACAGGGAAAACCCCTATTCCGGCAAAACTTCCTCGGTGAACAATTAACCCCCCCGTCCGTGTGAGGGCCCCGGGGGGTTACAAAAACTAAAGGATATGGTACTCCCCTTTCTTTCTGGGCGTCATTTTTTTGGGAATGCTAGGGGGTTTGGGTCTTTTTGGGGGACCTCCATGGGATGGATAAAAGGAAAAAACCCGTCATTCCGGAAAAAAAAATTCCTCGGGGAAAAATTAACCGCCCGTCCGGGAGCGGGGTTACAATACTCGGAATATGGGGGGGAAAGCTCACCGTGAGTTTGACTCATTTTTAAAGCTAGGAGGGTTTTCGGAAACTTTTGGGCACCTCCGGGGATGTATAAAAAGGAAACCGGTTTTTCCGGGGAAAATTCCATCCCGGGGAAAAATTAACCCCCGGGGCCGCGGTGGTGGTTACAATACTGGGGGAAAATGGTGACGCTCAAGTGAGTTCTGGGCTCCTTTCTAGAACTGCTAGGGGGTTCAAACTTTTTTGGGGACCCAGTGGGATTACCCAAAAGGGAAACCCCGCTCAAATTTCCCGGGAAAAATTCCTCGGTGAACAATTAAAAACCCCCCGTCCGTGTGACCGTGGTTTAAAAACTAAAGGTTGGTGGAAAAACCCCCGGGGGGAATTTTTTGCCGTTCCCACCCAATTTTTTAAAACCCGGCTAGGAGGTTCCGGATCTTTTTTGGGGACCCCAGTTTGGATGTAATAACAGGAAAACCTGCTCATTTTCCGGGAAAAAATTTCCATCGGTTTAAAAATTAAACCCCAACCCCCCCGTCCGCCCTAGCCCCTGGTTACAATACTCTACGGAATTTGGACGCCCCACCGTGCCGGGTTTTGACGCCCTTTTTTAAACTTCTAGGAGGTTTTGGATCTTTTTGGGGACCTCCCTTGGGATTGGATCAACAGAAAACCTTTCATTTCCGGGAAAAATTCCATCGGGGAACAATTTTAAAACCCCGTTTCCCCTGTAGCGTGGTTACAAAATACTGGGAAAAAAATTTGACGCTCACCCTGAGTTTTGGAAAGTCATTTCTAGAGCTGCTAGAGGTTCGGAAACTTTTTGGGCACCCCTTTTGGGGTGTAAAAAACCGGGAAAAACCCCTTTTATTCCGGAAAACTTCCATCGGGGAAAAATTAAAAGCCTAACCCCTGTCCCCGGAGCCCTGGTTTTTCATATTGGGGGAAAATGGGGACGCTCACCTTTGTTCTGGGGCGGGCATTTTTGGGAAAGGAGGGGCGGATCTTTTGGCCCCCAGTGGGATGTGATAAAAAGGAAAACCCGCTCATTTTTGGCCCAAAAATTTTCCCTCGGTGAAAAAATTGCCACGTGTCCGCGGGAAACGTTGTTACAATAGTTGGATATGGTGACGCTCCCTACGTTCTGACGTTTCCCCCCCTTTTTTTAAAAGCTAGGGGGTTCGGATCTTTTTGGGCACCCCATTTGGGGTGTGTTTAAAGAAAAAACCCCTCATTTTGGCAAAACTTTTCCCTCGGGAACAAAAAGCCCGGGCCGGGAACGTGGTTTTCAAAAGGGGTTGGGAATTAAAAGGTGACGCTCACTCAGTTTTTGACGTCATTTTTTTTTTTGCTGGGGGGTTCGGATCTTTTTGGGGCCCTTTCCCGGGGGATGTGGGTAACCCGGGAAAACCCGCTCATTCGGCAAAATTCCATCGGTGAAAAATTAAACCCCCCCGTCCGGGGTGAAAAATGGTTTCAAAATACTTGGGAAATAATGGTTTTTAAAGCTCACCGTGCAGTTTTGGGCGTCATTTTTTTTGGGAAAGCCCAGGAGGTTCAAACTTTTTGGGGACCTTCCCCTGGGATTGATAAAAAGGAAAAAACCCGTTTATTTCCCGGAAAAAAATTCCATCGGGGGAAATTAACCGTCCCGCCCGGGGGCGGGGTTACATACTCGGAAAATTGGGGACGGCACCTTTAGTTTGACGTCATTTTTAAGTCTAGGAGGTTCGGATCTTTTTTGGGGGACCTCCGTGGGATGTGATAAAAGGAAAAACCCGTTTTTTTCCGGAAAAAATTCCATCGGTGAACCCCTTAACCGCCGGGGCCCCCCGGTAGGTGGTTACAAATACTACCCGGGAAAAATGGGGGGGCGCTAACCGTGAGTTCCCGACGTCATTTCTAGAACTGCTAGGGGGGTTCTTTTTTTTTGGGGGCCCCCCAGTGGGAAATTTAAAAACAGGGAAAACCCCTCTTCCCGGGAAATTCCATCGGTTTAAACAATTTAAACCCCCCCCCGGGAAGGGGGTTCAATACCCACGGAATTGGGGACGGGTCACCGTGCAGTTTTTTGACGTCCCCTTTCTAGAACTTCTAGGGGGTTCGGGTCTTTTTGGGGGCACCTCCAGTGGGGGTTTTATCAACGAAAACCTTCTCATTTTTCCGGGAAAACTTCCCCTGGAAATTTCAAAAATTTAACCCCGGTTCCCCCCGTGGTGGCGTCAATACTACTTTTAAAGGAAAAGGTGCCCCTCACCGTGCGTTCTGAAGCCCTTTCTAGAGCTGCTAGGAAATTTTGGAAACTTTTGGGGGACCTCCCTTTGGGAATTTTTAAAAAACAGGAAAACCTGCTCTTCCCGGGAAAACTTTCCCTCGGGGACATTAAAACCCCCCCCGTCCGGTAGCGTGGTTAAAAACTACGGGGAAAATAAAATTTTGGGGCGCTCACCGTTCAGTTTTTTGATTCCTTTCTAAGCTGCTGGGGTTCGGATCTTTTGGGGGCCCCCCCAGGGAAAGTTTTAAAAAAAAAAACCTTTCTTTCCGGAAAACTTCCATGGGTGGGAACAATTAAACCCCGTCCCCGGGAGCGTTTTTACAAAAAACTGGAATATGGTGAAAGCTCAACCCTTAGTTTTTGACGGGCATTTCTAAGCTTGGGTAGGGGGTTTTGGGTCTTTTTTTGGGCCCCCCCAGTTGGGGGGGGTTAAAAAAACCCTTTCAAATTTCCCCCAAAAATTTCCCTCGGGGACAATTAACCCTGTCCCGGGCAGCGTGGTTACAATTTTGGGGAAAATGGGGACGCTCCCCTTTTGGTTCGGGCTCATTTTGGAATGCTAGGGGGGGGGGTTCGGAAAACTTTTTTTGGGAAACCCCCCGTGGGATTGAAAAACCCGGAAAAACCCGCTCATTCCCGGGGCAAAACC
>NW_022981280.1:0-27676 GCF_902652985.1 Pecten maximus
TATCACCATCAGGTTATTTCTTTGTATCAGAAGGATGGCCAGGCAAAACATCTGATAGATTATTAACTATCGAGTCATGTATTTTAGATCATTTAGATGAAAATGACCTTGAAATGGCTGACAAAAGATTTACAATCAGAGATGCTTTAGAAGAAAAAAAAGGAAAGTGAATATTCCTCCATATAGAGGTAATAGTCCACAGTTTACTACTAAGCAGATTTGAGAATACATGTAGAGGGAAGTACAGTGTATAGGTAGAGTGAAGAACTTTCATATTCTCGATGGTATTTTACCTTTGACCCTGTCGCCACTAGTAAAAACAATATTTCAAAGTTGCATGTGGGCTCACAAATCTAGATGTCCACTAGTCACCAACTAAACATTTATGATTGTAAGAGCTTATTCAGAACAATTTTGAATTGCTTCATGGAAGAGAAATTGTACTTGTATAGTTTTGCAAAATTGAACTGTATTCAACCTACTTACATGTCATGTTTTCCTTTCATCACAAACCAACAGTATCTTATGTAAACCATGTTGAAAACCACATAGATTTAAGGTTATGACTAGTGATTATCACATAAATAAATGAACTGTGAACACACGTTATAATACCTGTCACATCTGCCTGGTTATGGGTTTCTATTGTATCAGTTATTGTGTCGTGCCATCTTGACATCACATACATTCTGACATCATCAAAGAAAGACGAATGAAGAGAGAATGTCACCATTTAGATTTTATGTCAGTCTGATAAAAAGTATAAAGAACCACAGACTCCTTAGACTTGACATCTGACAGGTAACTTATAGTGGACATATAGAAACTCAGCAGTGTCTACTTCCCAGTCATTTTGTATAACAAAAAATTGCCCTCCTTACTGGTTTACATATTTCTTAGACATTTCTACATGAATTACAATGAATTTTGTTTGTTTCTTTTTGTTTAATGTCCTATTGACAGCCAGGATCTTTTAAAGACGTGCCTGGCTAAACAACAAACAACAACTCACCTATTAAGATTTAACCCTTCTACAATATGTTTAACAAGAAAGTTTGGTTGGTGCCCCGCATGTAAAACCTCTCCAAAGATAGAGCTAGTCAGCCGCCCAATATGGAGCTTCTGCCAAATGTCTGAAGATCTCTGACCACGCATATTTATCACAATATACTCTACCAGGTCCTGGTCAATTGAAAGTGGGGGTACCCCCCGGTACTACAAGAAATACATAAGTAAACTGTTTTAAACAAGTAAACTCACTGTTCCCTTTTTTGTACATCTGCAACTGTGTTGAGACCTTATGTGGAATACTTTTTATATCAAAAACGGATTTCAGAACATTGAAGTAAAATTCTCTTAATTTATTTGCTGTCTATTGTATGCATGTAGGCTGTGTAATTTACTGACATAAGTATGGGTCTAATGATCTCTTTTTAAAAAAAATCACATTAAATTACAAAACAAAACTCTAATTTTAATCCGTTTTATTGATAAATAACATTTAGCTTGTAAATAAATCTTACAATTGCTGTTAGAGTAGACGATGTTTTCCATCTTTAAAAACATTGGATTTTCCACAGCCTCTATCTCGTCTTCCTGAATGGCCTCTGGAACATGGTCACCAATGTTCCACAAATTAGACATTCCTGAACATACCATTCAGTGTTAGTCGTGAAAAGAATGTACATGTTCATAGGTGATACGATTACCTTGACTACTGTATTCAAATTTTTTACATTTTTGGGGTCGCATTGCAGATAATAAAAAACGTCATAATTTTTATAATAACGGAATTTTTTTACGGATCTTTACACAACATGTTTCAATTTAAATAATTGAAATTTAAAAGGTTTGAAATAAAAAATTTTAAAATTTTTTTAATCATCTTTAAGCAAAATTTTTCTTCGTGGTTTCTGTTACGTGGATGAAAAATTTATAAACCCTATTGGTCAGGTATATTGAAAAATGGGTATAGGGTCAATTTCACTCAGGTAAAAGGACAGTTCTTTGCCTAGCAGTTATATCAAAATTTTTCTAACGGGGTTCCCATATATTGATTTGTTTTTTCTGCGAATTATTTTGATGTGTTTTTGTTTCAAATTTTCCCAAATTACTAAAAAGTTAAAAATTAAACTTTTGTTATATTTTTAAAATGCCCTGCATTGGGAAAAATTCTAGATCTCTTTGTGGTGAAAAAATTCTTGAATTGAAACCCTTCACTATGGCGGGATGAGTGTGGGATGTGATTTGCTCCCCTCTTTTTTGCTGCAACGGAAATTTTCCCCTTTGTGGAAAGGGAACTCATCGGTCCTGGGGTTAACAATTTATGTTGAGAAAAAAAGGGAGATATTTTGATTTTATAGTAAATAATCCAGTTGGGGGTTGTTTTATTTTTTTTTTCTTAACCTTTTTTGCAGCTTTTAAAAATTTAAACAAAATCTGAAACAGAAAAGCTTTAGCTTATATAAAAAAAAATCTTATGTATTTTTTTTTTGTTGTTTATTTTTTATTTCCTTTTTTTTTTTTTTATAAAAAGAGCGAAATTTTGTAAATTTTTTTTTAATAAAAAACATGGCAAATAAAATTACATTTTAATGCATAAAAGGGCCTTTTTTCCAGAAATGTTAATTCTCCAGGGCCGTCCCCGTAAATTTCTTATCTAGCTCAACTACGTTTTTTTCTTTCCAAAGAAAAATTTTAAAAACCTTTCCGACACCCAATTTCATAAGTCAGTGAAAATTTATTTTTTAAAAAGTTGTATTTTGAGCATAAAAGAACAAGGTCGTAAATAAAAGAGGTTATTCAATGGAAATTGCACATGAAAAAAATTTTTCTTTTGAAAATTTCCAAAACATGGTTTTTATTTATAAACATAAAACAAACTTTTTCTGGGGAAAAATGCCCTTGCAGGAAAACAAATTATGAAAAAAGCCATAAAATTGAAATTTTTTTCCCCCTTTTTTTTTTTCCCCCCCCCCAAAAATTTTTTTTTTTTCCCAAAAAAGGAGATTTTATGTTTTAAAAGGCCCCAAAAAAACTAATTTGTGGTGGAAAACTTTATAATGCCCCCTGAATGTGGTTGAAAAATTGAAAAAAGGGAAAAATAGTAAAAACCTGTTTAAAAACTTATTATTAGCTTTTTATATAAAATTTTTATAGAATATCAAGGGGATTTTTTCATGACGTTTTTGATATTAAACAAATAACGAAATCAAATAAAAGATTTACACTGGGACCCCCTTGATCTAATCTGTTCTTTAAAGTTGCCCTTTTGAATTTTCTGATCGTGTCCCTTTGTACTTACCCGTTCTTCTTTTTTTGCTTCGTTTAGGGAAAATCTTTGACTCGACGATACTTTCTTGTCTCATTTTCCTTTTTGTATTGCCCATCTCCAAAGCGTTTGGCTCTATAAGGTTTGGACCCTGACTTTTTCCCCCACTTTTTTGTTCCTCCGCCCCCACCCCACATCGAATAGAAATTACCCAAATAAAACTTTTTTTTTTTTCCCAAAGTAATCAAAAATTACGCTCTTGGAGGATTAAAGTGATTTATTTTTGTCTTGTTATTTTTGAAATTATTTTTTTTCGTTATTTATCACACCTTTCATTTTGTCCAAAACTACAAAGTTTAGCTGTTTACACAATCATCGTGGCTGCTTTTTGTTCTTTATCGCGCTTCAAAAACAATCTTATGTTTCAAAGGAGGGAAAATTTTTGGGAAAAGGCTGTCACTATACTTCAAGAAACGAGTGGCAATAAGACAAAAAGGGCACGAAATTTTAAATAGTCCAAAATACAAATGCTCCTAGATACCTGGTGCAAAAAGATTGATTTCTGAAAAGGGAAAAAAGCCTTTTTTTCCGAAGGCTGATGAAGTTATTCGGAAAAAAAACACCCTGAACCTGCCCCCGAGCAAAACCCAGGAAATAGAGGAAGAAGACACTTCCGTCCCATATCCCCCTTGTTTGCCCCTTCATATCTTTTGAATGGTCATCTTCACACAAAAATGCTGTCTCGTCTTGTTACCTTTGCAAAAAATGGAACAAAAAACAGCTTCCCAAAAACGGTAACATCCCCCTGATCTATCCAAACTGTGGGTCCCACCTCATCCCTTCATTTGTAATCTTAGATCCTCTACAAAGGTTGTCCTTGAGGGTAGAGGTTTTCCTTGGAATCCCCGTACCATAAAAATCCAATATATGTTGCTTTCAAAACCCGATTCGTTTATTTGGGAAAACCTTACGTGGGGAACGTATAATTTCTTGGCTCCCGGGTTGCTCGCCGAACTTTTAAGTGTGAGGAGACATAGGTGTGACTTTCCCACACTCCTAACCTTCCCCCCGATGCCCAAATACATTCTCGACAAAAACCCAAAAACGAAAAAAAAAGTTTGGATCGTTTCACCTTTTTTCCCCGATGTGACCCCCAAAAAAAAGGGACTACTACTGCCGTGCCCATTTGGAGAGAAACGATTGGAAGGGGTGTGCCATCCCCATATCTTGTACAAAATTTGGGTTTTACGGGCGCGGAAACCCTCGCCATTCAACCAAGATAAAGAATTCCGACAAAACTTAAAATGTTTTCCAGGGGGGTTTTGGGGCCGAATGAAACCCCTTTTTTACCATGGACTAACCAACTTTAAATAGGTATTTACAATCGCCGTACTATAAACACTCCCTAAATGCAAAAAGCAACCAAAAAAAGGAAACAACGTTTGTTTGTTTTTTTGGGTCTTTGTCAGCCAATTCTTCAACCACGGGGACTTGTGAAGTAGCCATCTTGGTTTTTTTTTTTTTTTTCATGAAAAAGTTTTCTTAAAATTTTTTTTTTCAATCGGTGTACTTTCCCTCAAATCCCGAAAAATACTCTGTGCTTTTTTTAATTTCTAAAAAAAGTCGAAAATCGGCAATTAACCATGGGCTATTCAACCCAAGATTTAAAAATTTCAACCACTACATTTGATGATTTTTCCTTCATTAATAGCAATTACGTACTTTTTAAATAGGAAAAAAATTGGGTTTTGCATCCGCCCAAAAAGGTTGTAAAAAAATTTTATCTCGAAAATGGATTTTTAAATTTGTTTCTCCATAAAAAGCCAAATAGCGCGATGGAAACAGATTTTTGTCACAATCATGCCATGTGTATTTTTTTCCGGGACCATTTGATTTTTTTCATTTTTTCAAACATGCCCTTTTTTAAAACAATTAGCGTTCGAAAGGTCAATTGAGGACCCCAAAAAAAAACCCAAGTGACCAAAATCTTTATTTTTAATTTTTTGGTGCCCACAACGGCATGGGCAATGCCCCCCAACGGGAAATTTGAATAAAAAGGGGGCCATTTTGGGAAACAGGACCTTTTGACAACTAAATTTGGAGTTCACACATGAAGGAAAAAATATATGGATCCAATACAAAAAAGAATAGTTTTCCCCTTAAACTAAAGCCATTTTAAAATAGCGAACTACCTTTTATAAACTCACAGATACCAATTTAAAATATTTCATCCCTTTTTATACAAAGTTATACTTTACTCACATACATGTACTTCACATTTTACCCGGCGGTTAAAGGGGAAACAGTTTAATAGAATCTTTCACCCCCTTGGGTGTAGACAGGGGGATCAGTGTGGACAGGGGATCTCAACTCGAGAGAAACTCAAAGTTGCCAAAACGAGGCTTGCCGATTCTTGGGCGTTTAAATTTTCTTCCCCCGAGGGTTGAGAGAAAGGGAAAATTTGACGTGACGTGATTGTCATCATTGTCGCTGCCTGACGTCATGTAGCTCGTGAACGTTTTCCCCCGTATGCTACTAGGCCTACACCCAAATTTTTTGCATCAAAAAAAAAAGGGGCCAAAGCCCTGAGAAACGGGGGGTCTGAGGTCATTTTAAAAAGGGAATTTTAAAAATTGGGACTTATAGTCACAGTCTTTTTGTAAGATAAAATTTTATCTGGCCCTGGTTTTCTTTCTATAACTTTAAAATTTCAAAAAACAGTATAACATAATCAGCTGACAATTTACAAACTGGAAATGTTTTTTCCCCATTTCTTTAATCTTGGGGAAGATTATGATATACTCCTGAATCAAAAAGCCTTGTAACTTTAAAAAAAGAATCAACTGAACGAAAAAATCGGTCCTTTACAAACATGTTGTTCAAGTAACTACAACTAAAGAAAAAATCAAGAGACACCCAAAGTTTTTTTTAAATTTTATTTTACTAAATTATTAATAAGGCCTATCAAACATTTTTATGACCCTAGAACACTTTTTTCACTCCATAGAAATGGGGTCGTGTTTTCCGCAGAATATCTAGTTTTGACACCAACCCTACTCAGAAATTTCATGATCATCAGGATCAAAAGCTTTAATTTTTTTTCAAAAACAAATAATCCCCTATTTAAAAAACCCTCACAAAAAAAGGGAAAGTATTGTTACAACTTGCCCTCAATTCCCCTGGTCATACCTCCTAAATAATTAAATGCGAACGGTCGGGGTTACTGTAGTTACAGAAACATAACCGCCTTTTGGCTGACAGTGATGACCCGGGACCGATGTTACTCGGGAAAGTGGGGTGCAATTTACTACAAAATAGGATTGGTTTTAAGCTAAAAATGTTCCTGCAATGAACTCAGGATGAAAAATTGGATTTTTCCCTTGGAAGCATTAAATTTTCCCACACGACAAACGATTTTTTACTTTCTTTTAAAGGGAGTATCGAGACAAAACTACGTATCCAAAGCCAACCAAAAATTTTCAATACGGAAAAAAGGTTGATTTATTCTAAAATAGTCTGAACAACAAACTTCACTTTTTCTTTTAAAAATAATTGCAGAAACACGGTTTAACCCTTTAAAATTTTGGTCAATAATTGCCATCAAAATGGGAACTATATTAGGCTGCGGATTATATCTTTTGTATGACAAAAGAGAATATTAGCCGAACGATCTGTCATAACAACTTTTTTCCCACCACGCCTAAAACGGCAGGTGCCAAAGGGCCCCCTGACGTTAAAAGTAGTTCTCCCTGCCGGGTGTGAAAATATGCCCGGGGTTTTCTGGGGGGGGGAATTTTTTTTTTTGGTTTTTTAAATCTTTAAATTTGTTTGGGTCAAATCAGCAAAATGATATTTTTTACTTTTGAAAATTTTTCACTAGTGAAATATCATTTTTATAGAAAATTTTTTTTGATTTCACTGGAAAAAATGTGATAAAAAAAATTCTCCATCTTCAAAAAGGGTTTTATCCGGGGGTTGCTGGGGGAAAAAATTAATAAATCATCATGGGGCTGTTCCGTGAAATCGTTCCATTACCGTTTACATCTTATAATTCACCCCTTTCTTTCCCTCATATCCAACTATGGGAAACATTTTGATCGGAATCCGACAAAGTGTTTACCGCCTTTAAAATTCTTTCAAATTTTTCAGACACAAAAATTCCCTTTTACTTTTTAAAAAGGGGGACAGAAAAACAAAATTATGCATGCAAGATTAAAGCAGATCTAGTCTCTAAATTCCGTGACTCCGGGGGTTTCATTCACGAAACAGTCTTGAATATTTTCATCATAATTTTTCATTTCCTTTCCCCTCGACAAACCCATAACAATAACAAAATAAACAAGACAAACTCTAAATACGAAATACATACGACGACTTACCTAGGTAAATTTGCGGTAATTCAAATCACGCGGACGTATAACAACTTTCAGTACGCAAAAAACTATCAAATCAACCTTAATTTCAAAACCCAATTTAATTAAAATATACAAGCATCTATTTAGCTTTAATTCTGAAATATTTGTAAAACCCTCACTTCTCCGCACGCTGGATAAACTAATCTTCGCGGCTGTTAGTTGACTGTATTTTTACTATGGTGTAAAAACGTCCCCTACAGGCAGTCCCGGCTTCAAAGTGACAGGGAAAAGGGCGGTAATCCTGCAGCACACTTTCATTAACAACCAATCGAAATATTCCCAATGGACAAAAATAAACCATACCCATCAAACACCCAAAAAGGCACCGTCACACCCAAAACTGGACCGCGCAAGACTGCGACAGGAACTGTATACGTACATAACATACTTATAAGACCCGGTCCCAAAAACACGATACAACCTATACGACATTTGTTCCCCACCGATTTATAAAATAAACAAACCCGTGACATCCTCCCCCCCCTTAGAATAAAAGCCTCCTGGCTTAACCTGGAACTAAAATGTTCGGTAACAAACACAAACTGATTTTTTACCCAAAATTGAACCCGGGAGAAAAAAAAATAAATTTTTTTTGATTTTAAAAAAAAAATTTACTGGCTTGAAATAAAAAAAAACCCTCATTAATGCAATTCTAACAAAAACCCCCCTGTAAAGCAAATGGGGGTTTTGAAATTTAAAAAAAGTGTTGTCACATACAAGTAAATTTAAAACCACCCAAATGAGTAAGTAGATTCCTGCTCTACCTGAAAAAGGGTTATCTATACATTACCTCAATTAAACCTATTACATTCAATTTAAAGGGTTTTTCTGTGGAATTCATCATCAAATCCCCACTCATAACATATCCAAAGATTAAATGTTCTGCCCGTTCCCTAAAAAAAACAGAAAAAAGCTTAAAACCCCGACATGCACTTAATAAAAACAGTATCTTGTCTTTTACTACGGAAACCCATTTCACAAATTATCCTCATTGTCAGACACTTACTCTGCCAACAAGTTTTGTACCCAATTTCCCAATCGTCTGGTCGAGTATGCCTACTGGTCTTACCCAAATTTTCCAGTTTTCCCTGCAGTGTTAACGATCTCCGTCGGGCCGGAATGACCTATCGGGGGATATCAATTTTGTACTCACCTCTTTGTGTCCCCCCTTTGATCGTGTATCCATTTAAAGTTTTGTTCTGTCGCGTCGCAATCTGGATCAATTCCCCCTCACTCTGGGATTTCCCTGGGAAAACATAAATGGAGTAGGAAATTCCTATGAAGAGTTCTACAGGGCCCTTTTCCAGCCCTTTTTGCACTCGGGGACACCCGGGAAAATCCCTATTTGGAATCCCACACTAGTATGGGTCCTTTTCCCCACCGGTCCGCCAGTTTAAAGCTTTCCCCTTTCTCCCCCTTTTCCCCATAAACTCTGTCCTGGAATCAAGTGTTTACTCCCGCACTTTCGCATCGTAGTTCTTTTTATATCCCTTTCCCTTTCCTCTCGTTCAGGGTTTTCAACCCTTTTAAGCAAACTCCAGCCTTTTTCTCAATGTCTTGCATAACCTCCCCCCACGACAGTCCCTCAGTGTCTGGTACACCCAGAATGCGTCTATGGCAAAAAAGGGTACCGGCCAAAAATGAATAAGTGGGGGAAACCCCGTAGTTCATGCCGGTTCTTTTACCATGTACAACGGCGGTATAACGTCGTCCAGTCACCTTCTCTCTCGTCATCAAAATCCCGCATCGAATCAAATCTGATTAAAGCGTTCTACTTTGGGCCCTTTTTCCCCGGGTAAAAGGTGTTGTTCTCGATTTACCCCTCCGCAAACTTTCAAGCTTTTGATAACTGTTCCCCCCAAGTTCCTTCCTTTTGGGCGCTGGCGTCTCTCCCGGAAGCCGAATGACAAATAAAATGGTTTAAAAATTTCTTTAGCTTTGTCCCCTGCTGACTATTTTCGTTTGGGGATGGCTTGGGCATACCGAGAAAAGATCCGTAATCATAGGCATTCTCATTCCACCGAAAACCCCCTCCCTTTCAGATAGTCCCCGCCAAAACCCTTTCCCTTGGCGTGAGAGCGATGTTCAAAGAGTTTTGGCGCACACCTCTTTGCTGATAAAACGGCCCGTTTTTTTACCCTTTTTTAACATCTCTCCCTTCCTGGCCAAAAAAACCCTTTCTTTACCAACCATAGGGGCCCTTCAAACCCCTGGTTCCCCACATCGCTGCAACCCTTTTAAAGCCCGCTCCGGGGGTAGAGGGAAGCACAGTTGTTTTGTAAATTTTTCCTCAAAGGTTAGTCCCGCCTGTACAAAAACCCCCGGTTAATTCCCGCTTCTTCCCCTCACGAAGCATCTTCTTTTCTTCAAAATTATCCTCTGCAAAACCCCAGCCTTGGCGAACTCCCTCTTTCCCGGACCTAGCTCTGGTAATGGGTCCTTCTTTGTTCCGCTTTTCCAAATTTATAGGCAAAACTTACGGGGCCCTTCGGTTCCTCACTCGGTTTTAGGGGTTTCCAAAAAGGGTCTCGCTCGGATAACAAGGCTTTTCCCCCGGTGTAAAGCCCCCTTTTGTACCAACGCCCCCGCAACACCTGCTTTACCCATCGGAAAACATCACTTCCTTTCCCGTCATCGTCGAGAAAACCCCACAAAACAGCATTGTTCTCCCGGTCTAAAACGATTCTGAAATTGTAGTTTGGGCAAGGGCGCTCCGCGATGTCCCCTAGCATCAAGTTTTCTGAAGTCAAAAAAATGTTAGGGTTTTTTTGTCATTTTTACCCCAAAAGTATTCCCTAAAATAGTCGTGAAATTTTCGCACAAAACCCCCTTCAACATGGTACTCCAATTTGGAGCGGGGTAGTTCTTCCACTATTCCCATCCCCGACTGGCAAAGCTATTACCCTTTCCTTTCCCTCCTGCAGTTTATAGGAAAGCTGCAAAACCTCAAAAGATGCATCGGGATGAAAATGAAGTTTTGAGAAGTTGCTATGAAAGTTAGGTGGAGAAGAAGCTCTCGATAATCTTCTCAAAAGCCTCCCTTTTGGTGTTTCCCCTTTCCATGGAAATTCTTTTTCACTGACCGTCTTTTTTGTCAGTGGGTCCAATAGCAAAAATTCAAGGGGTTCCTTATTTTGACGTAGTCCTTCACCAAACGACGGTAATTTCCCTAAACCAAGAATGTCGAAGGATTCCAAAATGTTGGCCGGGGCCTGACTTCAAAGCCTTGTCTTCGCTGGTCTTTTTATTCCCTTTCCCACCTATGTGTCCGAGATAGCCCTTCCCCTGTGAAAGAACTCGCACTTCGAGGTTTCACTTCAATTATATCGTTCAGTCTTTCAAACCCGCCAAGTTGTTTTAAGTCTCTTTAAAAAGTCTTCGAAAAAACCAAAATTCGTCTATGAAATTAGACACTCCCTAATTTTGTTTTTCCCCTCATGTTTCCATAATCTCGGAAGTGCTGGGGATTGGTAAAAACCCAAAACCATTTTTTGCACTCGTAAAAAACCTAACGGGCCAAGGAAGCTGTCTTACTTTTTTTTCTCTATCCAAAACCCGCCCAAAATCCGATCGTAGATTATTTTTCTAAAAAAATTTGGTACCCAAAAAGTTGTCAAGTAAACATCAACCTGGGAGGTATAAGCATCTTTTTTCCCCGTTCGGTTTTTAGTTCCAAATCTATACGAAAAGTGTGTTCCTTTTTTTCCTTACCCCACCACGTTTGGGAAATGGACTCTTGGGCTCACAATTACTCCAGCTCCCAAAAACCTTTCAGGGGTGAGTACCTCCCTTCTAGATGGGGGAATTCTACAATACAACCTTAAAAGGGGGTGTTACGTTAGGTCATGGGGTTCCCCCCAAAAATTCCGTCCAAGTCTTTGTGACTTTGGAAAAGTGCCCACTTACCTATTTATGGGGGGTTTTCCATCTGCTCCTCGGTAGCTTTTCCTTTTTGAAAATGAACCCCCCAGTCCGCAAAATCTTTTGGGGCCCGCTGTACTCCCTTTTGTTAACCCTTGGTTTCCAATTTCCACCACCCTTAAACCCTTTCTAAGGGAGCATAATGGCACCCCAGGTGGTATCCAATGGACGGGTAGTCATGTTTCAAAACCCCACGGTACCTAACGTTTTCCCGAAGACGCTTAAACGGACGCTCTAGGACAGATCGTAAACTTCTTCATCTGAGCTGGGGGTTCCGTCCACGGTTTTTCCCCACCCTCAAACCCCCCGGCCCCGCCTGGATTGTCATCACTTTTTAGGAACCAAATTTAAATTTGGGAAAATTGTTTGTATCCTCACTGTCGGTAGAATGTTTGTCATGGTAAACATAGCCATTCTCCACCGCTTCCCTCTTTGATCTTCTGTTGCCCCCCTACTGGTTACAATTCTAAATAGGTTAGTTCCCCCCAATGCCCGGTACACCGGAGTTTAAATCCGTGGGTGGGGGAAAAGTACTGGTACCAAAAAGCACCATTTGAAAAAGGAAAAAGCGTATCGCCCAACGAGCCTAAAATATGGGATCTGAACAGAGCTCCTATATTTCCCAAAAAAAAAATCGAAATATCTGAGTCGCGGTTTTTGGATAAAATTTCATAAAAATCCTTTGGGCATCATGTCCCACCACCCCGTCAATGAGGGACAGTTTCTCTCCCCCCTATATTAAAATGCCTTTTTTAACGCTACCAAACCTACTCATGCCGCCTTACCTTTTTTTGGGGTTTTTACTTTTGGGCTCTTTAATTTCCTCATTAATTCCTTGTTTGCCCTTTCGAGGAGGGACTCTTTTTGGGGGCGAGTTCCTGGTTACCATGGGGAAATTTCCGCGTCCAGCATTCCTTCCCCCCCCCCTGGACCGTTCCACGGTGAGTTCCGGGCCCCGAACCCCCCATTTGGTTCCCCGAAAAGGAATTTTTATCCACTTTCTGCTCTAAAAATCTTCATTTTATCTAACAACTTGGACATTATTGGTGAGTTTTTTGATTTTACCCACATGAAGGTGACAACTGTACGGTTGGGTTGTCCCCCCTGCAGGGTTTCTATTCTTACCATGTCCTGGTTGATCTCCTGATCTACTGCCCTAATTTCTCTAAATAAGAATAAGTTTTTTGGGCCATTTGTCACTACTCCGGGGTTTCATTCCGAAAAAGTCTTGAAATATTTCATCTAATTTTTTCTCCTCCTCTCGAAAACCCATAACAATGATACAAAAAATAAGACAATGACAAACTCTAAATACAGAATACATACGACACTTTTCACTAGGGATACGCGGGACATGTACAAAAACCGCGGAAAAATATTAACAAATTTCGTACGACAACGAAAATTATAAATTTCACCTTACTTTTACACCATTGAATTAAAATATACATAGCACTCTACTTAGCTTATATTCTGAATATATTTGTAAAGACCATCATTTTTACCCCAGCACAGCTGGATAATCTCATCTTGCGCGAGCATAGATATGAGTTGACTGTATTTGTAACTATGGTGTAAGAACGTCCGTACAGGTCAGCCCCAGGCTTCAAAGTGACGGGGAAAAGGACAGGTAACATGCATGCACCACACTTACATTAACAACCAATCAGAACTCTTTCCCCCATATGGACAAATATACAACCATACCCAATAATCACCCATACATGGACACACGTCACACCTAAGACTGGACACTGCGACAAGACTGCGACAGGACACTGTACACGTACATAACATACAATATATATAGACACGGGTCACTACACACGATACGAACTCTATACGCACATTCGTTATGCCGCACAGTGTTTATAATAATAAACATCCTGGTGACATAAACAAACCATTATTTCATGCAAATTTGATTAATTTAAACACTGCCAATGTGGACACCCTGTTGAAGATGCATATCATTTCTTTTTTGAATGTAATAATTACGTCTGTTCCGTTTGCAACTGTTTCGGGGTCTAAATTATTTCATCCCACTAAAACCTGCACTTCTGCTTTTCGGAAAAAATGAACTTTCTCATCAAAAATGTAACTATATGGCAATAAAACCCAAATATTCATTAAAAATACAAATAGATTTTAAAAATATCTTTATTGGAAATTAATGTACATGTATTTTTGTCTTTGCGGACTCGGGTGACTTCGGGTGTGTGTGAAATGTTTTAAATGAAGGGCCAAAAAGAAAAGAAGGAAGACCCACGCATGGGTTATCATAGACATTAGACAAGTTGAACGAAAGAAAGTTGAAGTGTGTACCAAAATGATTTTGCCCCAGTCCCCTTAGGTCTACCACAAAACTTTTGCTTTTTGAAGATTTAGATAACATTTTTAAACCCCTATATATAAAATTTTTTTGTATCATTCTTTTAAAAACTCCTCTGTCTCTGTCTCTCCCCCCCCCCCCCCCCCCCCAACTCCCCCTCTTTTTCCCCTTTCAATTCCGTCACCCCTCTTCTCCGTCTCCCTCCCCCCTCTCTCTCTCTCCCCTCTCTCCCTCTCTCTCTCTCTTATAAAATTAGATTGAAAATATGTAAAAAAAAACTGCCATCATGTGAATTTTCTCCCCAATGTAAAATTGTATCGGGAGAGGGCTTAATTAAGTTGGAAAACTTGTGCCCAACCCCTTTGTACAAATTGTAAATTACAAATAAATAAGTTTAAATCAATTTTTCCGTGAAACAAATTTAACGCGTTAAATTCCAAAAAACATATAACGCGTTTAAACGCTTTAAGTCTTAACGCGTTAAAACTATTTTTAAAAACTAGTTTTAACGCGTTAAATGTTATGTTGAACGCGTTAAACAACATTAAAACTATTTTTTAAACGCGTTAATTTATCTGTTTTGACAAACGGCCCATGAAAACAGACCCATGATAGATTCTATTAATCTCAACCCGAGTGTAAGAGTTTGGCCAGTCAGCACGAGGCTTGCCGAGTGCTGGCCAGCCAAACTCTTACACGAGGACCGGTGTGACAGAAAATAAGTAGATCGGTAAAAAAAGTAGATCTGTACGTGTATACGTATGCGCGGTTGCTAAGGGGCGTTCCTAATATAATGATCTACATATTTACCGGTAAATAAGTAGATCGATAATACATCAATGTATTCTCGGCTCAGTATAATAGGTAAACTAAGATCTACTTATTTACCATTTTCTGTCACACCGGCACGCATTATATGACGCTGCTGGCAATAACGTAACGTCGTCATTTTAAGTAGAGTAACCAAGTCGTAAATAATGATGTCATAAATTTTGACGCACATTCCAAGGAGCAATGAAGATAGCGCGATGAAACCTTTCATAAACGCCTACATTTGCTTACAAGTATGTAGATAATCAATCATTGGTCTGTTGCGCTAACAAGGGGTTATTTCAACCTAATTTTAAAGTTGGGCCAGTCAGCACGAGGCTTGTCGAGTACTGAGTCTTTTGTACATTATTTTGTTATTAACTTACCATTTAAACGTGTTTTTCATGAATTTTTCTTGATTGTTAATAGGCTGATTTAGTGAAGTTAGTATGCTTAATAGTTTTATCTACATTTCATTGATAATGTTTCATTATTTTCGCCGTTGTCATTTATTTGAGAAATTAACATTATTTTACAATATGATTTTTGTGCGCCATTTTAATGATAATTAAATTTTGTTAAGTTAATGAATGATGACATGCCACGGGAAATTGGTTTTATTGTTACTTTTAATCTCTACCCCTACATAGGAGGTATTAATGCATACGAAATTTACATGAAGAATGCCTAGCTTTTTCTTTTTCAACACATACAATTTCAATAAATAAACCCATGGATGAAAGCGGGCAGTGATTGAAAAAAGTTGTAAATGCAAAGAAATTATTGCAGAAATAGGTTGTGCGGAAAGACTTTTGACCCGAAACTGTGGATTTTATTATTCTCTTACCCTGGACAGGTATAAACGCAATTTTACCGGGGTGAGATTTTCTTAATTCTCAATCTCGGTTCTTCCTGTCCAGTGGCGTAGGAAGTCATCAAAAAATGGGGGGGGCAAAATTTCTTTTAACCTTAAATTTTACGCACTAAACAAATCGTATGCCATCTCCGCAACATTAGCCAATAATTATCATTTCAACATCCCATGATAATTTAGATAATTTATGTAGTACCAAATAAGTTATTTACGCAAATCAGGATATATCATTTATGGCAAAACATGAATCACCAGGCCCGGACAGGATTTTCGAAAGTTCGGAAAATGAATATAGCACATTTCCAATAATTCGGGATCAGGCGCGGATCCAGGAGTTTTCCGAAGGGGGGTCCAGTAATTAAGTGACCATGCGAGCGCCGTAGGCGCGAGACGATTTTTCTTCCCTTTTTGCGAGAGGTCTGCCCCCCCCCCCCCCCCCCCCCTGTGAATCTGCAATCAAAAGGGGGGCAGTAATCTAGTGATAAAGCGAGCGCCATAGGCGCGAGCCGAATTTTTTTTGTATTTCCTCGTACCTATCGGTAATTATATCCCTCTATTCACGTAAAAAACCGCGCATTCTTATTCATGTTGTGTTTCTGTCTTGTTCTCATTATGAACTCCATTAACTTCACAAATTATCATCAACTTATTGAATCTATGTGATGAAGTGAAGCAAAATTTCGTATTAAGATATAAATAATGACTTACCAGGCTATGCAGACAACTGGCACACAGGTCTGAGGATTGATATACTAGTATAAAAGTCGGAATGTTCCGGATGTACAAGATAAAGTTTTTATCGTTTGCCTTCACGAAAACATTTATCGGATCGAAAGTATACAGATATTTATCGAGATTAATATATAAATTTCCCCTTTTTTAGATTTTGGATGTCAAAAGTGGGGGGGGGGGGGGGGCAAAAAGAATTGTTGGCCCCCCCCCCCCCCCCCCCTACAACTGTAAAAAGGGGGGGGGTGCAATTGCCCCCCCCCCCCCCCCCCCCCCCCCCCCCCCTGCTTCCTGCGCCACTGCTGTCTGTGTGTCCTTTGTGTGAAATGTATCTCTAGCTGTTACCTCGGCCAATAAGGAGAAATTTGCATTCATTTCGCTGTCTTCTTCGGGATTTCTTCTGTGTAATCGTGGTGATAATAATCGTGGTGATAATTCTGAATCATCTTTGAGTTCTTGTTTGGTAGATATCTGGATCTGGTCCGGAAACCTTAACGTTACATGCAATATGCTTGATGGAAGACATCCAAGTTCTGGTCCGGTCTGGTCCGATCAGTCCAGTCTGGCCTGTTTTCTATCCGCAGTTTAGTAAGACCCGTTAAGTCACGAGTGTTGATATATATGAGTAAACATTGTTGTGGTCCTATTTTTTGTTTTGATAGGTAGGCCAACCAGGAACAAAACAGTATGGTCGCATTCATCGGTCTGCTGTGTCTTCTATTCTGTGTACATGTTGAGGCACAGGATGCTGCCCCTGAGCAGATACACCTGTCATATGGGGGTAAGTATTAATAGCATTAAGTATCGTAGGCTGTTGTCACTACATATACATAACGGTTGCAGATCAATGTTCAAGTTAATGAATGCATTATGGCCGATCGAAATGGATCGTGCAGAATCTAATCAAGAGTGAAGACCTATAATGATCTCTTATAATTATAAAAAAAAAATCTGAATTTAGCTAGGACTTGGTTAAATAAGATTGTCAGTTTATAATGATCTATAAATGACAAGGCATGTAAAAAAAATACAAACTTATGTAATGTGTTCATTATTACCTGGATTCCTTTTTTTTTTAACATACATACATCAAATGTTAGTACACGACGTTAACAAATTAAATGATTCAAAACCATTCATTAACAGTTTCAACTTTTTACTTGAAGAATGGATACAGTATACGTACATTTTTAACATGGCCTTGACCTGTTAAATGTTACAAAACCGGTTATAATTATAGCTCAGGTAATTTATTTATCACATGATGTCATCAGCCCACTGTTGGCCACTTGTGCACATGCCCATCAGAAATCAGTTTTGATGTCCATTACGTATTGGCACAGGCATTTGCAGTTCTGACTGTAAACTGAGATATATAATACCATATTAAAATACCCTTATTTTTATGGTATTATATTTCAGTTTACAGTCAGAACTTCAAACTCCTGTGATACTGGGGGACTGGGCTGAGTGCTGTCCAATCGGGTACATGTAGCTCAAATTTAAATGGTTAGGCAAAGTTTTTATACCCCCGCAACGAAGTTTAGGGGTATACTGCACTGGGAGACACGAATGTACTAGTTTTTTTCATATTTTCTACTAATTCTGAAATTTTCACCAATTTTACCATAAAAGATCTAATTTAACCCAACCCAGTCCATTTTTTCAGCAACGTATCTAATTATGAATTTTCATGGCTAATTTTCGACGGTCAAAGCTAGTTCTGTGAATCATATCCAATTTAACATGACCACCGTCTAATTCTATCGAGCTATCTAGAAATCATGAACTTTACACTATTTATTCATGACTATCTAAAAGTTTCTCCGACACACCACTGCGCTAATTCTGCTCCTGAATCTATTTAACAATAGTTGGGGGGTTTTTTAAAAAGGCCTTTAAAAAAAAAGGGGGGGGTTTTTTTTTTTTTAAAAAAAATTTTTTTTTTAAAAAGGGTTTTTTAAATTTTTCAAAGGGAAAAAAAAAAATTTTCAAAACCTTAAACCCCTTTTTTTTTTTAAAAAAAAAAATTTTGGGGGTTTTTTAAAAATTTTTTTTAAACCCCAAAAAAATTTAAAAAAAAAAAATTTAATTTTTTAAATTTTTAAACCCCCCCTTTTTTTTTTTAAAAAAAAATTTTTTGGTTAAAAATTTTTTTTTTCCCCCCCCTTTTTTTTTTTTAAAAAAACAAAAATTTTTTTTTCCCCCGGAGGAAATTTTTTAAAAAAACTAGGTAATTTAATTTTTAAACCCCCCTTTTTTTTTTTTTCCCTTTAAAAAAACCCCCCCCCCCCTTTTTTTTTTCCAAGGGAAAAAAAGCTAAATTTAAAAAAATTTTGGAAAATTTTTTTTTAAAAAATTTTTTCCCCTTTAAAAAAAAAATTTTTTTTTTTTAAAAAAAATTTCCAAAAAAATTTTTTTTCCCCCCCCCCCCTTTTTTTTAAAAAATTTGGGGGGTTTTTGGGGGGTTTTTTTTTTTTTTAAAATTTTTTCCCCCCCTTTTAAAAAAAACCCAAAAATTTTTTTCCCTTTTTTTTTAAAAAAATTTTTTTTTTCCAAACCCAAAATTTTTTTTCCCCCCCCCTTTTCCCCCTTTTTTAAAAAAAAATTTTTTAAAATTTTTAAAAACCAAAAAAAAAGTTTTTTTTTTTGGGCCCCCCCCTTTTCCCCCTTTTGGGGGGCCCCCCCCCTTTTTCCCCCCCCTTTTTCCCCCCCCCCCCCGGGCCCCTTTCCCCCCATTCCCCCCCCCCGGGGCCTTTTTCCCCTTTAAAAGGGGAAAAAATTTTTAAAAAATTTTTTTAAAATCCCAAAAGGAAAAAAAAAATTTTTCCAAAAATTTTTTTTTTTTATTTTTAAAACCTTTAAAAAACCTTTTTTAAATTTTTTTAAAACAAAAGGGGTTTTTTAAAAAAAAATTTTCTTTGGGGGGGGTTCCCATCTTTTGGTTTAAAACCCCCCCCCAAAAAAAAATAAAAATTTTTTTTTTTTCCCCCCGGGGGGCCCCCAAAACCAAAATTTTTTGGGGGCCAAAAAAAAAGTTAAAAACAAAATTTTTTTTTCCCCCCCCCTTTTTTTTTTGGGGAATTTCCCAAAAACCCAAAACCAAAACCTTTGGTTTTTAAAAAAAAAAATTTTAAAAAAAATTTTTTGGGGTTTGGTTTTTGGGGGTTTTTTTTTAATTCCCCCCAAAAAAAAATTTTTTTTTTTTAAAAAAAAAAAAAAAAAATTTTTTAAAAAAAAAATTTTTAACCCCTTGGGGAAAAAAAAAACCAAAAATTAAATTTTTTTTTTTTTAAAAGGGAAAAAAAAAAAAATTTTCCCCAAAAAACCCCCTTTTTCCAAAAAAAAAAAAAAAAAAATTTTTAAAAAAAATTTTTTTAAAAAAAAAAGGAAAAAAAAAAATTTTTAAAAAATTTTTTAAAAAATTTTTTTTTTTAAAAAAAAAAGGGGAAAAAATTTAAAAAAAATTTTAAAAAAAATTATAATAAAAATTTTTTTTTTAAATTTTAAAAATTTTTTTTTAGGATTTAAAAAAAAAAATTTTTTTCCCAAAAAAAAATTTTTTTTTAAAAAAAAATTTTTTGGGAAAAAAAAAAAATTTTAAAAAATTTTTTTTTGGGTTTTTTTTCCCCCCTTTTTTTTTTTTTTTTTTTTAAAAAAAAAATTTTTTTTTGGGGGTTTTTAAAAAAACCCTTTTTTTTTTTTTAATTTTTTTTTCCCCCCCAAAAATTTTTTTTTTGGAAATTTTTTGGGGTTTTTTTTTAAAATTTTTTTTCTTTAAAAAAAGGGGGTTTTTCCCCCCCTTAAAACCTTTAAAGGAAAAAATTTTTAAATTTTTTTTTTTTTTGGGGGGAAAAAAAAACCCGGGGGGGGGTTTTTTTCCCCCCCCAAAAATTTTTTTTTAATTGGTTTTTTTTAAAAAGGTTTTTTTTTGGGGGTTTTTTTTCCCCCTTTTTTTTGGGGTTTTTTTCCTTTTTTTTCAAAAAAAATTTTTTTTAAAAAAAATTTTAAAAAAAAAAATTTTTTTAAAAATATTTTTTTAAAAATTTTTTTAAAAACCCAAAAAAAAATTTTTTTAAAAAATTTTTAAAAAACCAAAAAAAAAAAATTTTAAAATTTTTTTTAAAAAAAAACCCCCCCAATTTTTAATTTTTGGGGTTTTTAAAAAAATTTTTTTTAAAAAAAAAAAATTTAAAAAGGGGTTTTTTTAAAAAAAAAAAAAACCCCCCCCCCCCTTAAAATTTTTTAAATTTTTTAAAAGGGGTTTTTTAAAAAAAAAAAGGGCCCTTTAAAAAAAAAAAAAAAATTTAAATTTTTTTTAGAAAATTTAAGGTTTTTAAAAATACAAAAGGGAAAAAAAAAAAAAAAAATTTTAAAATTTTTTTTTTTGGGAAAAAAAAAAAACCCCTTTTTTCCCTTAAAAAAATTAAAATTTTTTTTTGGGGAAAAAAAACCCCCCAAAACCCTTTTTTGGGAATTTTTTTTTATTCCCCCCTTTTTTGGGCCCGGTTTTTTGTTTAAAAACCAAAGGGGGCCCCCCCCCCTTTTTTTTTTTTTTCCCAATTTGGGGGGCCCGGGGTTTTTTAAAAAAAACCCCCCCCCTTTAAAAAAAAAAAAAAGGGGGGGGGCCCGGTTTCCCGGGGTTTTTTCCCGAAAAACAAAGGGTTGGGTTTGGGGGGGGAAAAAGGGTTTTGGTTTTTTAAAAACCCCTTCCCCAAAATTTTTTAAAATTTTAAAAAAAAAATTAAATTTTTTAAAAATTAAATTTTTTTTTTTTTTTAAAAAAAAAGGGGTTTTTATTTAAAAAAAAATGAGGTTTTTTAAAAAAAAAAACCCAAAAAAAATTTTTTTTTTTGGAGAATTAAGGAAAAATTTTTTTAAAAAAAAAAAAGGAAAAATTTTTTTTTTTTTTTTTAAAGGGGGAAAATTTTTTTTTTTTTTAAAATTTTTTTAAAAAAAAAATTTTTTTTGGTTTTTTTAAATTTTTTTTTGGGGGGGGGTTTTAAAAAAAAACCCCCGGGGGAAAAAATTTAAAAATTTTTTTTTTAAAAAAAAATTTTTTGAAATTTTGGGAAAACCCCCCAAAATTTAAAAAAAGGTTTAAAAAAAAAAAAACCGGGGGTTTTTTTTTTGGTTTAAAAATTTTTTTTTTTTTAAAAAAAAAAAAAAATTTGGGGAAATTTTTCCCCCCCAACAGGGGTTTTTCCCGGGGGTTTTTTTTTAAAAAAAGGTTTGGGCCCCAACCCCCCCCCCGGGGAAATTTTCCCTTTTTAACCCCCCTTTTTTTCCCCCCAAAACCCCCTTTGGGGTTTGGGGGGGGGAAAATTTCCAAAATTTTCCCCCCTAATTTTTTTTAAAAAGGGGGGGAAAAAAAGGGGGCGGGTTTTTTTTTCCCCCCTAAAATTTTTTTTTCCCCCGGGGGGCAACCCCGGGGCCCCCAAAAAAAATTAAATTTTTTTTTAACGGAAAACCCCCCTTTTTTTTTTGGGCCCCCTTTTTTTTTTTTTTTTAAAAAACCCTTTTCCCCGGGTTTTTTACAATATTAAAATTTTTTTTCCCCAAAAAATTTTTTTTTTTTTAAAAAATTTTTTTTTTTTAAAAAAACCCCCTTTTTTTAAAAATTAAACCCCCCTTAAAAAAAACCCTTAAAAATTTTTTAAAAAAATTTTTTTTTAAATTTTTTTTTTAAAAAAACCCTTTTTAAAAAAGGGAAAAAAACCAAAAATTTTTTTAAAACCAAAAAAATTTTTTTTTTAAAAATTTTTTTCTTAAAAAAAAAATTTTTTTTAAAAAATTAAAAAATTTTTTTTTTTCCCCTTTTTTTTTTTTTTTTTTTGGTTTTTTTAAAAAAAAAAGGGGGGTAAGTTTAAAAAAAAATTTTTTTTTTTTTAAAAAAAGGGTTTTTTTTGGTTTTTAACCCGGAATTTTGGGGGGTGGGGGAAAAACCCCCCAAAAAAAAAAAACCCCCCTTTTTTTTAAAAAAATTTTTTTTTTTTTAAAAAAAAAAATTTTTTTAAATTTGAAAAATTTAAAAAAACCCCAAAAAAATTTTTTTAAAAACCCCCCCCAAAAAAAAAAAAAAAAAATTTTTTTTTTAAAAAAAAAATTTTTAAAAAAGGGGGCGGGGGGGGAAAAAAAAAGGGGGGGCCCAAAAAAATTTTTTTTTTTATTTAAAAAAAGGAAAACCGGGGGAAAAAGAAATTTTTTTATTAAAAAGGGGTTTTGGTTTTAAAAATTTTTTTTTGGGGGAAAAAAATTTTTTTTTTTTTGGGGGGGGGGGGGGGGGGGGGGGGGGGGGGGGGGGGGGGGGGGGGTTTTTTTTTTTGGGGGGGGGGGGGGGTTTTTTTTGGGGGGGGGTTTTTTTTTTTGGGGGGGGGGGGTTTTTTTTTTTTGGTTTTTTTTTTAAAAATTTTTTAAATTTTTTAAAAAATTTTTCCCCCTTTTTTTTTTTCCCCCCCTTTTTTTTTTTCCCTTTTTTTCCCAAAAAAAAAAAACCCCCCCCCCAAAAAAAAAAAAATTTTTTTAAACCCAAATTTTTTTCCAACCGGGGTTTTTGGGAAAAAAATTTTTAATTAAAAGGGTTTTTTTTTTAAACCAAAAATTTTTTTTTTTTCCAAAAAGGGGGGGGCCCTTAAAAAGGGTTTCCCCCTTTTTAAAAAAAAACCCCCCCCCCCCCCCCAAAAAAAAGGGGTTTTTTAATTTAAATTTTTTAAAAAAAATTTTTTTTTTTGGCCCTTTTTTTTTAAAAATTTTTTCCCCCCCTTAAAAAAAAAAACCCTTTTTTTTTAAAAATTTTTTAAAAAATTTTTTAAAAAAAAAAAAAAAAAAAAAAAATTTTTTTTTTCAAAAAATTTTTTTTAAAAATTTTGGGCCAAAAAATAAAATGAAAAAAACAAAAATTAAAAAAACCCCCCCCGGTTTAAAAAAATTTAAAAAAATTTTTTTTTTGTTTTTAAAAAAAAAGGGTTTAAGAAAAAAAAAAAATTTTTTTAAAAAAAAAAATTTTTTTAAAAAAAAAAAAAAAATTTTTTCCCCCCAAAAAAAAAACCCCCCCAATTTTTAAAAAGGTTTCAAAAAATTTTTTTAAAAAATTTTTTTTTTTTGAAAAAACCCAAAAAAAATTTTTAAAAAAAAATTAAAGGGAAAATTTAAAAATAAAAATTTTTTTAAAAAATTTTAAAAAAAAGCCCCCTTTTTTCCTTTAAACAACAAAAACCCCCTTTTTAAAAAAAAAAAAAATCCCTTTTAAAAAAATTTAAAAAAAAAAAATTTTTTGGAAAAAATTTTTTTTTAACCTTTTTTAAAAAGGGGGTTTTTTTTTTAAAAAAAATTTTTTAAATTTTTTTTTCCTTTTTTTCCCGGAAATTTTTTTTTAAAATTTTTTTAAAAAACCCCTTTAAAAAAAAATATTTCTTTTCCCCCCCAAAAAAAATTTTTTTGGGGTTTTTAAAAGGGAAAAAAAACCCCCCCAAAATTTAAAAAAAAAGGAAAAAACTTTATTTTAAAAATTTTGGGCCCAAAAAGGGGGGGGTTTAAAAAGGCCCTTTTTTTAAAAAGGGGGGGGCCCCCTTTTTCCCGCCCGGGGCCCCAACGGTTTTTTTTTGGGAAAACCCGGGTTTTCCCCCCGGGGCCCTTTTTTTAAAAAAAAAGAATTTTTTAAAAAAACTTTTTTTAAAAAAAAAAAAAAACAAAAAAACCTTAAAAAATTTTTTTAAAAAAAAATTTTAAAAACCCAAAAAACAAAGGGTTAAAAAATTTTTTTTTAAAAAAAATTTTTAAATTTTTTAATTTAAAAAAAAATTTCCCGGGTTTTTTTTAAAAACTAAAAATTTTTTTTAAAAAATTTTTTAAAAAAATTTTTTTTTAAAATTTAAAAAAAAAAAATTTTCCCCCCCCAAAAATTGGGGGTTTTTTTTAAAAAAAAATAATTAAAAAACCCTTTTTTTTAAATTTGGGGGAAAAAACCCCCTTTTTTTTTTTCCAAAAAAAACCCTTTTTTTTTTTTAAAAATTTCCCCAAAAAAAAATTTTTGGGGGAAAATTTAAAAAAAATTTTTTTTTTTTTTTTAAAAAAAAAAATTTTTTAAAACCCCCTTAAAAGTTTTTTTTTTTTTTAAAATTTTTTTTTTTGTTTGTTTCCCCTTTTTTTTTAAAAATTTTAAAAAAAAATTTAAAAAATTTTTAAAAAAAAATTCAAAAAAGTTAATTTTTATGGAAAAAAAAAATATTTTAAAAAATTTTAACCCAAACCGGGGGTTTTAAACCTTTTTAAAAGGGCCCCCCCCCGGGGGGGGGGGGGGGGACGGGGCCCCCCCGGAAGGGGAAAGGGGGGGGGGGGAAAAACCCCCCGGGGGGCCCCCCCAAAATTTTTGGGGGAAAAAAAAATTTTTCCCCTTTTTTTAAAAAAAGGGGGGCCCCAAAAAAACCCCCGGGGGGGTTTTTGGGGGGACAAAATTGCCCGGGAAAAAAAGGGGGTTTTTTGGGGGGTTTAAATTTTTTGAAAATTTTTTTTTGGGTTTTTTTAAAAAAAAAAAGGGGTTTTTTTGAAAAACCGGAAATTTTTAAAAAAAAAACCAAAAAAAGGGGGGGGGTTTAAAAAAAATTTTTTTTTTTTAAAAAAAAATTTTTTTTAAAAAAAAAAAATTTTTTGGGAAAAAAAGGGTTTTTTGGGGGGTTTTTCCCTTTTTTTTTTTGCCGTTTTTGGGGCCTTTTTTAAAAAAAACCCCCCCCAAAAAAAAAAATTTTTTTTTTTCCCCAAATTTTTTTTCCCTTTTTTAAAAAACCCAAAAAAAATTTTTTTAAAAAATTTTTAAAGGGGAAAAAAAAAAAACCAAAAAAGGGGGGTTTTTTTCCCTTTTTTTTTAAAATTTGGGGGGGTTTTTTTTTTTTTTTTTTTTTTTTCCCCTTTTTTTTTAAAAAGGGGGAAAAGGGGGTTTTTCCCTTTGGGGCCCAAAGGGGGGGGGAAAAATTTTTTTTTTTTTTTTTTTTTTTTTTTTAAAACCCCCTTTTTTTTTTTTTGGAAAAAAGGGAAAAAAGGGTTTTTTAAAAACCCTTTAATTTTGGTTGGGGGGATTTAAAAAGGGGGGAAAAAAAACCCCCCCTTTTTTTTTTTTAAAAAATTTTTGGGGGTTTTTTTTTCCAAAAATTTTTTTTTAAAAAATTTTTTTAATTTTTTTCCCTTGGGCCAAAAAAAAAATTAAAAGTAAAAAACGGGAAAAATTTTTTTGATCGAAATTCCCCAAACAGACAAAAAAGCTTTTGACCGTGGGGGATTAAATTGGATACGATTCACAGAACTAGCTTTGACCGTCGAAAATTAGCCATGAAAATTCATAATTAGATACGTTGCTGAAAGAATGGACTGGGTTGGGTTAAATTAGATCTTTTTTGGTAAAATTGGTGAAAATTTCAGAATTAGTAGAAAATATGAAAAAACTAGTACATTCGCGTCTCCCAGTGCTGGAATCAGGTTGTCTGTCCGTCTGTCTGTCTTTAGACATATTTTGTCCGGACAACTCCTCCTAAACCGATGGGCTGATTCCAATGAAACTTCACACACATATTAATGATCATGTGTAGATGTGCATGCCACTTTCTTTTTCTCAAATTATGGTTGCTATGGCAACTGGTCACTATAAACAGGTTTTCCGATAAGAACCATAATTTTAAGTTTGTCGGGACAATGCAACTCCTAAACCGAAGGGCCGATTTCAATGAAACTTCACACAAATATAGAGGACCATGTGTAGATGTCCATGCTACTTTTTTTTCTCAAAATTATGGTTGCTATGGCAACTGGTCACTATATTACTGGGTTATCTTAGTTAGCCTCTAATTAACAGTTCCAATTCACCATTGAATGGTGCAGATTACGGGGGTATTAGTCAGCCATCCTGGCGACAGTTCTAGTTTCTCACTGGAATGGGATGTACCTTTTTATCTCAATTTGGGAAGAAAATTGGTGAATTGGGAAAGGTTTTTTTTCAGCAAACTGCAAATTTTGGGAATGGGGCCCATTAATGGCACCAAATTAAGAAGCCTTCAGAAAAAGCCCTTTTAGAGCTTCTGTCTAGAGGTTGGATCCTGCAAGTAACAGGGATCAGGGAATTTAGGATGGGGCCGTACACTTAATTACTGTACCATTATGATTAAGTGAAGAAGCATTTCACTTAGCTCTCTTTTCCATAAAGTAGCTGTAATTTTATTTAAATAAACTATTGAATACAGTAGTAATTTTGGTAATGCATGATGTCAAGAGCATGCACTCTAGCTAGATTTAATCAATATGAGTAGGAAACATTCAGAACTGGACAGGGTTGAACTCCAGTGGTACATTAAGCTCACTCATTTAGAGTTTGGAAGTTCCTGTTTCTGGTCATTATCTATAACATGTACATTGTTATGTCTGAATGAAATATCTTAACATCAAAAGCATGGACGTAAATTTGATCAAGCAGTGATGTATGTATATATGTTTATCAGTTCTATTTGGTAGCTACATGTATATATATTGTCAAATCACGTTTAATTTACATCCCCAAAAATACATCCTTAACGGTTGTGTATTTTAAATATTTGCCAATGTATGTCACCAGTCTTTTCTCTATAATTTGATTTAAAGTGTACCCTGAACGAAAAACGATAATCAAATATGTTATTCTTTAATTTGTAACCACCAAAGAAGAATGTCGCAAACTACATCAAAACCGGTTGGAAGAGTGCCGAGATATATCACACATCGAAGTACGTGATTTGCACCTGTCGGTCGACAGCTAATCAGAGTATCGGTCAGTCACGCTGATTTGGAACTCTTCAGTCTATGACGTCACAGGTTGAACGGAGTGACTGTTATGGTGGCCAGTAGCATATAGAGGACAGTGTGAACAGTAGCAGCACAAACATGTCTGAATATGATCAATATGGACATGAGATTTGAGGTTGTTGAATTTGGCGAATATTGCCGACAAGAAGTCGGAATCCAACAATATATGTTTGAATTTAAAAAAAAATATATAGTGAAATTGACTCTGAAATCTGGTTAACACAGACTGGTGTAATATAATCGGTCAATCACCAATAAATGTATATTAGTTATGTGTTTACCATTCTTACTCATTACCAAAGAAAGGAACACAGCATCAACATTTTCAAATAAAAGAATGTGCCATTTCATTCGCAAATTAATATTCAAATAAACATACCAACAATACAACAGTTGTGGATACTCTGGTTTGTGAGAAAAGACGAATACACGTACAGTAAATCTATGCATTATATTCTATACAAAAACTTTTTTTTACTCTCTAATTTCCCAAAAAGGGACTA
>NW_022981281.1:0-9699 GCF_902652985.1 Pecten maximus
TAATTTCGGGGGGGGGGGGGGGGGGGGGGGGGGGGGGGGGGGGGGGGGGGGGGGGGGGGGGGGGGGGGGGGGGGGGGGGGGGGGGGGGGGGGGGGGGGGGGGGGGGGGGGGGGGGGGGGGGGGGGGGGGGGGGTCCCCCAGGCCGCGTCACTGATGCTACAAGACACTATCGCTTGTATCAAAAGTTACTGTTGTAGAGACAGGGAAGCTTAAGTTCAGAAACATCATTCAAACTTGACCTATACATAAACACCCGTTAAGGTTTGAATGTATGTAGCCGTGTAAGAACTTGAATCTGACAAAATAGTCTGCCCTTCAATCCTACAACAGCCATAAGACAGAAAAAAATCTACATTACCTCGTTTGACAGGAAATACTTGACCGGAAGTGGATCGGCCATATCTCCTGTATAATCCAATGGGCGGCTGTTCCTTCCTGGATCTGCAATGTATTGATCTAAGAAGCATTAGCATTTGAAATTATTGAAAGAAACCATCGTTTTACCAACATCGTTTTACCAACCCGTATTGGTAAAATCGGCGATGTTTTAACACCGTCGCGATAAAATCGAAAGATACTATTGAATAGATTTGCATCACCAGGCCGCGTCACTGATGCTACAAGACACTATCGCTTGTATCAAAGTTACCTGTTTGTAGAGACAGGGAAGCTTAAGTTCAGAACACCATTAAAACTTGACCTATACATAAACACCCGTTAAGGTTTGAATGTATGTAGCCTTGTAAGAACTTGAATCTGACAAAATAGTCTGCCCTTCAATCCTACACCAGCCATAAGATAGAAAAAAATCTACATTACCTCGTTTGACAGGAAATACTTGACCGGAAGTGGATCGGCCCATATCTCCTGCTATAATCCAATGGGCGGGCCCTTTTTCCTTTCCCGGATCTGCAATGATTTATCTAAAAAAACATTACATTTGAAATTATTGAAAGAAAAAACCCTCGTTTTATTACCCCAACCCCCTATTGGTAAAATCGGCGATGTTTTAACAAAACCCTCGCGAAAAAAATCGAAAGATTCTATTGAAAAGATTTGGCCAAACCCAGGCCGCGTTCCCCTGGGCTACAAAACACTATCGCTTATCAAAAATTTCCGTTTTTTGGGGACCCGGGAAGCTTTGTTCAGAAAAATCAAATTAAACCTTACCTATACATAACCAAACCCCTTAGGTTTTGAATGTTTTGTTGCCTTGTAAGAACTTGGGGAAACTGACAAAATGTCTGCCCTCAAACCTACCCAAAAGCCATAGAAGAAAAAAATCTAATTTCCCCCCCGTTTAAAAAGGAATCTTTTACCGAAGTGGGTGGCCCTATCCCCCTTATAAACCAAAGGGCGGCTGTTTTCCCTTCCTGGAAACTGCAATGTATTGATCTAAAAAGATTAGCTTTGAAAATTTTGAAAAAAACCCTCGTTTGAAACCCCAAACCCCTTTTGGGGAAAAACGGCGATGTTTTAAACACCCGCGATAAAATCGAAAGATACTATTGAATAGATTTGCCAAACACCCCCCGGGGCCCCGTCACTGTGCTACAAGAACTAAACGCTGTATCAAAAAAATTTTCCCTTTTTTAAAACAGGGAAGCTTAAGTTTTAGAAACCCTCATTTCAAACTTGACCTAACATAAACAACCCCTTAAGGTTTTAAATTTTTAGCCTTTTAAAACTTTAATCTGACAAAATAGTTTGCCCTTCAATTTCCCACAACACCATAAGAAAGAAAAAAAACTTAAATTTCCCCCCCTTTGCCCGGAAATACTTGACCGGAATGGATCCCGGGCCCTACTCCTGTTTTAAAACCATGGGCGGCTGTTCCCTTTCCCGGTCTGGCTGGGATTGATCTAAGAATCCTTTGCATTTGAAAAATTTTTGAAAAAACCTCGTTTTTAAAAACCCAAACCCCTTTTGGTAAAATCGGCGATTTTTTTAACCCCCGTCCCCGATAAAATTTGAAAGATACTTTTAATAATTTTGGGATCACCAGGGCCCCGTCACTGATGCTACCAAAAAACTATGCTTTTTATCAAAAGGTTTCCGTTTTTTAGAGACAGGGGGAACTTTTAAGGGTTTAGAAAAAATCATTCAACCCTTTACCTATACATAAACACCCGTTTAAAGGTTTTTAAATTTTGTAGCCCTGTAAGAACCCTTTAAACTGACAAATAGTCTCCCCTTTAATCCTACAACAGCCCTAAAAAAGAAAAAAATCTAAATTACCCCCCGTTTGACGGTACTTGAAACCGGAAATGGTCGGCCATATCCCCCTTAAATCCATGGGGGGGCTGTTTTCCCTTTCCCGGATCTGCAAAGTATTGATCTAAAAACATTTAGCATTTGAAATTATTGAAAAAACCCTCGTTTTAAAAACCAAAACCCCTAATTTGGGAAAAATGGCGATGTTTTTTAACAACCCCCGCGAAAAAAATCGAAAGAACTATTGAAAAATTTTTTCCAAACCCCCCGGGCCCCGTCCCTGATGCCCACAAACACTATCCCTTATCAAAAATTTTTGTTTTTTGAGCAGGAAGCTTAAATTCAGAAAAATCTTTTAAAAATTGACCTTAAAATAAACACACGTTAAGTTTGAAATTTTTGTAGCCTTTTAAAAAACTTGGGGAAACTTCCCAAAAAATCTGCCCTTCAAACCTACAACAACCATAAAAAAGAAAAAAATTTTTACTTTTACCCTCGTTTGACGTAAAAACTTGACCGGGAAATGGGTCGGCCATATCCCCTGTAAAAATCCAAATGGGCGGCTGTTCCCTTCCCCGGTCGCAATGTATTGGGTCTAAGAAGCTTACATTTTTAAATTGAAAAAAAACCATCGTTTTTAAACCAACCCGTATTGGGAAAAACCCGGGGATGTTTTTTAAAACCGTCGCGAAAAAAATCGAAAGATAATTTAATATAAATTTTCAACCCCCCAGGTGGGGCCCCGTCCTGATGCTTTCAAAACAAATATGCTTTTTACAAAAGTTAAAGTTTGTAAGAGACGGTGGAACTTAAAATTCGAAACATCATTCAACTTTTACCTTAAATAAAAACCCGTTAAAGGTTTTTAAATTTTGTAGCCGTGTAAAACTTGAATCTGACAAAATTGTCCCCGCCCTTCAATCCTACAACAGCCCATAAAAACAGAAAAAAAACTTAAATTACCTCGTTTAAAAAGGAAAAACTTGACCGGAAGGGATTTGGCCTATCTCCCGTATAATCCAAATTGGGCGGCTGTTTCCCTTTCCCGGATCTTTCAAGTATTTATCTAAGAAGCATTAGCATTTGAAAATTTTTGAAAGAAAAACCCTCGGTTTTTTCCAACCCTATTGGGGAAAACGGCGATGTTTTTAAAACCGTCCGGCGATAAAAACGAAAATACTATTGAATTGATTTGCCAAACACCAGGGCCCCGTCACTGATTCTACAAACACACTAAACCCTTTTTCAAAAGTTAAATGTTTTTTAGAGAAGGGGAAACTTAAGTTTTAGAAAAAAAATCATTCAAACTTGACCTAACATAAAAAACCCGTTAAAGGTTTTTTAAATTTGTAAACCTGTAAGAACTTGAATCTTTACAAAATTTGTCTCCCTTTTAAACCCACCACCCCTAAGAAGAAAAAAAATCTCCCTTTAAAACCTCGTTGGACAGGAAATACTTGACCGGAAAGGGGGATCGGCCATACCCTGTATAATCCAATGGGGGGCTGTTCCTTCCTGGTCTGGGAATGGTTGATCTAAGAACCTTAGCATTTGAAATTATTGAAAGAAACCCCTCCCTTTTTTAAAAAAAAAAACCCCCTATTTGGGAAAAACGGCGATGTTTTTTAAAAACCGTCGCGATAAAAACCCAAAGTACATTGAATAGATTTGGCCCTCACCAGGCCGCGTTAAAGGGTGCAAAAAGACCTATCGCTTGTAAAACAAAGTTACTGTTTTTTTAGAGACGGGGAAACTTTAAATTCAAAACCTCATTCAAAAATTGCCTTTTACATAAACACACGTTTTAAAGGTTTTAAAATATTAGCCTTTTTAAAAACTTGAATCTTTACAAAAAAGTCTGCCCTTTAATCCCAAACAGCCATAAAGAGAAAAAAAACTACATTAACCCTCGTTTTTCAGGGAAACTTGACCGGAAGTTGGGTCGGCCATACTCCTTATAATCCAATGGGCGGGGTGTTCCTTCCCGGGGTCGGGAATTATTGATCTAAGAAGCATTAGCCCTTTGAAATTATTGAAGAAAAACCAAACGTTTTTATTCCAACCCCTATTGGTAAAAACGGGGATGTTTTAAAAAAAACCGTCGGGGTAAAAACGAAAAATACTATTTAAGAATTTTCATCCCCCCAGGCCGCGTCACCTGATGCACAAAAGACACTATCGCCCTTTTAAACAAATTTTCTGTTTTTTTAGAACAGGGAAGCTTGTTCCGAAACAAACATTAAATTGAAAATTTAATAAACCCCCCCTTAAGGTTTTAATGTTGTAGCCTTGTTTAAAAACTTTTAATCTGCCCAAAAAAGTCTTCCCTTCCAAAACCTACAAAAAACCCTAAAAGAAAAAATCTTTTTACCCCAAGGGAAAGGAAATTTGGGGTGGGGGGAGGAAGGGCTTTTGAATCCCTGGGGGGGTTTTTGGAAGGGGGGGGGGTGGGGAAAGGGGGAAAGGGGTTAGGATTTGTTTTGAAAGGAAAACTTTAAAAAAACCCCAACCCTTTTGGGAAAATGGGCATTTTTTTCCCCCGGATTAAAAAGAAGATCTAAGAAGATTTGCAATTTTAAAATTTAAAAAACCATCCTTTTTTTAAAACCCCCTTTTTTTTAAAACCCGGGAAGTTTTTAAAACCTCCAAAGAAAATGAAAAACTTTTTTAAAATTTTTGCTACCACCGCGAAATTTAAAATTGCTACCCCAAAACCTCCCTTTAAACCCCAAAAGCCTTTGAAAAGAAAAAACTAATTAAAACCCCCCTTAAACCTTTACCTTTACTAAACCCCCCGTTTTGGTTAATTTGACCGGTAATAAATTGGAAATTTTTTGAACCCAAAATTGGGGGCTGCCCCTTCCAACCCTTTTTAACACAGCCATTTTAAAAGAAAAAAATCTTTAAAAAACCCCCGTTTTAAAAATCTTTTCCCAAAATTTTCCCAAAATCCGTAAATCCAAAAAATTAATGTTTTCCCCGGGGGTTTTTTCCTGGGTCTCAAGGTATTTTTATCTAAGAAGGTTTAGCATTTTTAAATTTTTTGAAAAAACCAAAAATTTTAAATTAATTTAATTATGAACCAAACCCGTTTGGAAAAATGGCCCTGTTTTAAAAAACCGCCATAAAGAAAAAAATTAAATTTTACCCCCACCCGTTTACGAAAAACTTACCAAGGGGCCCTATCTCCCTTTAATTCCGGGTTTTTTGTTTGGAAAGAGACAAGGGGAAACTTAAGTTTGAAATTATTAAAAAACCATCTTTTAAACCCCCCCTTTTTGGTTAAAACCATGTTTTCCCCCTGGTAAAATTGAAAATTAAAAAAATAGTTTGCCCCCAAACCAAAAACCAGGCCCTAAGAACAAAAAAAAATCCCTTTTTAAAATTTCCCCGTTTTGACAAAGGGGGGCTTAAGAAGTTCGGCCCAATTCCTTTTAAACCTTGGGGGTTCTTCCTAAAAAAAAGTTAATTTTAAAGATTAGCCTTTGAAAAATTAATTGAAAAAAAGCGGTTTTTTTAAATTTAACCCCCCTAAAGGGAAAAAAACCAATGTTTAACACCGTCGGGGAAAAATGGAATTTGGGAATAAATTTGAAAACAAGGGGGGGCCGCCTTCCACTGGGAAAGTTTTTCAAGAACCCCTTGCTTTGGTTTTTAAAAAAAACCTGTTTTTTAAAAAATTTTGGAAAACCGGGGGTTTTAAAAAAAATCCATTCAAAAACTTTGAAAAAAATTTTTATAAAAAAAGGGGCCCGGGTTTACTATTTAACCAAGAACCCTTGTTGAACAAAAGTTTCCCTTTGGGCAAAGCCTTTGGCAAAAAAAATCTTCAAAATCCTTTACATAAAAACCCCTTAATTTTAAGGAGTTGGCCGGGCCTTTCCTTTTAAAACCAAAAAAGGGGGGCCCGCCCCTTCCATCCCCAAAAAGCCTAAAAAGGCAAGAAAAATTAAATTTTTTGGAAAGGAAAAACCAAACGTTTTTTAACCGGGCGGGGTTTTGGACCCGGCTGGGTTTCTTTTTAAAATTGGCCAAAGTTTTAAAACCCCCTTTGGTTTAAAAACCCAAAAAAACCTAAAAAATTTGAAAGATTCATTGAAAAATTTGGGGTCACCGAGGGGGTACAAGACAAACCACCTTTTATCAAAAAATTTCGTTTGTGAAAGGGAAACTTAAATTAGAAAAATCATTCAAAATTGCCTTACCAAAAAAACACCCCCTTTTTAAAGGTTTTAAATTTTTTAGCCTTGGGAAGAACTTTAATCTGACAAAATGTCCCGCCCTTTAATCCTACAACACCATAAAAGAGAAAAAAATCTCAAAACCTCGTTTGGGCGGGAAAAACTTGACCGGAAAGGGGTCGGCCCAATCTCCTGTATTTAAAAAACCAATGGGCGGCTGTTCCTTCCCGGGTCTCAAGGGATTGTCTAAGAAACAATTAGCAAATTTTAAATTCTTTTTTAAAAAAACCAACCCGTTTTTGGGGGGGTCATCCATGTTTTAAAAAAAGTTCCCTAAAAAGGATAAATTTAAATATTTTTTGATTTAACACCCGGGGGGGGGGGGGGGGGAAAAAACCAACGCCTTTTCAAAATTCGGGTTTGGGAGGGCCCCCAAAACCCCTTTTTTTTTAAATTTTTTTTTTTTTAATTGAATTTTCAAAATTTTTTTTTGGAAATTTTTTTTTCCTTTATAAAGAATGAAATTTTTTAAAAATTTCCCGGAAAAAAATTTCATTTTTTAAAAAAAAAAAATTTTTTTTTGAAAAAAATTTTTTCATTTTTAATTTTAAAAACCCTTTTTTTTTGGAAAGGGGGCCCTAAAAAATTAATATTAAAATTGGGATTAATCTGATTTTTTTATTTTTTCCCTTTAATTTTTATTTTAAATTTTTATTTTAAATTTTTGAAAAAAATGTTTTAAAAATTTTAAAGTTTAAAAAGGGGTTTTTTTTTAAAAAAAAGGTTTTTAAAGGTAAAACAAATTTAATGGTTTCATAATTCAAATTTGTCGTCACCTTTAGAAAAGAAAAGCAAACATTACCTATGGTAGTACATCACCAGGCTATCATTTGGTCATATCGTCACTCCTGTTGTTCAGGTCCTCTACTTCCATGATCTGCAATATGCTATTATAAGAAGTATTAATATCTGGAAACAAAATCTCCGGAAAAACGGGTGCTTAATAGGCCTATCTGACCCTGTCGAATAATCTTTTGTTAAGTGTATGAACTTGTTGATAATAATCTGAAATTATTTTCCAAAGCAACCTCCATAACAATTGTACTTGTTAGACCACACCTGGATATCCAGGGTAAAACTAAATATTGAAACACATGATCTGACTGAACTGTAGATAAACCACCCCCAAATCACAAGTCAAGGTATTTGAAATAGTCAGTAAAAAACATGCACAATACAAATGAAAACAATAATAAAACATTCAATTTCTTAGTAAACAACCCTAACCCAAAACTAACCTCAAAGTATTTAAAATTCTTGCCCCCAAATCTCATTAGACATCTTTAAAAAGGTCATTTAAAACATATATATACACAACACACTTTTTTAAACTGTAATCAAACACTGAAGTTCATAGTATACAGGTTCACCTCCCCCCTCTTGCCCCCAAATCTCAATCGACATCTTAAAAAAGGTCATTTAAAACATATATATACACAACACAGTTTTTTTTAAACTAATCAAGCACTGAAGTTCATATTAAACAGGTTCAGCCCCCCCCCCCCCCCCCTACCCCAAATCTCAGTCATGTTATTTTAATGGACATTTAAAATTTTCAATAAAACATCTATATCAAACAAATTATCAAACACTGAAGTTCATAGTAAACAGGTTCACCTCCCCCTCCCCCCCTTCTTGCCCCCAAATCTCAATCGACATCTTTAAAAAGGTCATTTAAAACATGTATATACACAAAACACTTTTTTTTTAAACTAATCAAACACTGAAGTTCATATTGAACAGGTTCAGCCCCCTCCCCCTTCCCCAGCCCTACCCCAAATCTCAGTCATGTTATTTTAAATGGACATTTATAATTTTCAATAAAACATATATATAACACACATTATCAAACACTGAAGTTCATAGTAAACAGGTTCAGCCCCCTCCCCCAGCCCTACCCCAAATCTCAGTCATGTTATTTTAAATGGATATTTAAAATTTTCAATAAAACATAAAACACACATTATCAAACACTGATGTTAATAGTAAACAGGGTCAGCTCCCCTCCCCCCCTCCCCCAGACCTACCCCAAATCTCAGTCATGTTATTTTAAATGAATATTTAAAATTTTCAATAAAACATATATATAACACACATTATCAAACACTGAAGTTCATAGCATACAGGTTCAGCCCCCCCTCTCCCCCTTCCCCCAGCCCCACCCAAATCTCAGTCATGTTATTTTAAATGGATATTTAAAATTTTGAATAAAACATATATATAACACACATTATCAAACACTGAAGTTCATAGTAAACAGGTTCAGCTCCCCCCCCCCCCCCCCCCCCCCACTCCCCCAGCCCTACCGCAAATCTCAGTCATGTTATTTTATATGAGCATTTAATATTTTCAATAAAACATCTATATAAACAAATTATCAAACACTGAAGTTCATAGTAAACAGGTTCAGACTCCCCTCACCCTTCTTCTCCCACCCCAAATCACAATCGACATTTTAAAAATGGTCATTTAAAACATATATATACACAAAACACTTTTTTTTAAAACTAATCAAACCCTGAAGTTCATATTAAACAGGTTCAGGCCCCCCCCCCCCCCCCCCCCCCCTTCCCCCAGCCCTACCCCAAATCTCAGTCATGTTATTTTAAATGGATATTTAAAATTTTCAATAAAACATATATATAACACACATTATCAAACACTGAAAGTTCATAGTAAACAGGGTTGCAGCCAGCCCCGTCCCCCCCCCTCCAACGACTCTGGTCTTAAACCCCCAATTCAACACAGTTTTTGTTTTTTCAAAAATAATCAAAAAACGAGTTAAGTAACGGGTTTAAACCCCCCCCCCCTTCCCCAAAACCCCCCCCAAAAACCCAGTTATTTTAAAGGAATTTAAAAATTTTTTAATAAACATATAAAACCACTTATCAACCGAATTCATAGAACAGGCAACCCCCCCCCCCCCTCCCCCCCAAAAACAAATCGCTTTTTTAAAAGGCATTTTAAAAATTTTAATAAAAAAACTTTAAAAAAACCCAAAACGAATTCATAAAACGGTTCAGCCCCCCCCCCCCCCCCCAAAAATGACATTTTTTTAAAATTGCTTTAAAAAACTTAAACCCCCATTTTTTTGTTAAATAAATAAACATGAATTAAATTTAAAACATTCAAAACCCCCCCTTTTTCCCCCCCACCCCCAAAACCAGCATGTTTTTTAAAAAAATTTAAAATTTTTAATAAAAAATAAAAACAAATTTTAAACCCTGAAATTTTAAGTTCGGTT
>NW_022981282.1:0-9637 GCF_902652985.1 Pecten maximus
AATTTTCTATAAATTAAATTACTGAAAATTTCAAGTAATTAATTTACTTTAAGTAAGCATTACTAAGTAAGCAATTACTAAGTAAACCATTACTAAGTAATACTGAAAATTATTATGATTACTTGTGTTTCTGACAACTTTTTCTACTTGAAATTATACTTGTTTTAAGTAATGCATTACTTATTTTAAGAAATAACAAGTAAAATATTTTTAAGAGTGTTGTCTAGGCCTACATTTAGGAATACATATGTGTTCAATTGAGTCGGACGTTTTCTTTTTATAAGACTCATCAAATTTCTCCTATACAAATACACTATGTGACATGGGGAAAACTGTTTGACCTATGACCTTTATACTAGGAGGTGTGACACCCTATACCATATGGATTCTAGTTTGTATTGCCAAGGCCTACATTTAAGTAAATATCTGTGTTCAATTGAGTCAAACGTTTTCTTTTTATAAGACTCATAAAATTTCTCCCATACAAATACATTATGTGACATGGGGAAAAACTCTTTGACCTCTGACGTTTATACTAGGAGGTGTGACACCCTGTACCATATAAATTCTAGTTTGTATTGCCTAGGCCTACATTTAGGTATATATCTGTGTTCAATTGAGTTGGACATTTTCTTTTTATAAGACTCATAAAATTTCTCCTATACAAATACACTATGTGACATCGGAAAAACTGTTTGACCTCTGACCTTTATACTAGGAGGTGTGACACCCTATACCATATGGATTCTAGTTTGTATTGCCTAGGCCTACATTGAGGTTTACATCTGTGTGCAATTGAGTCGGACGTTTTCTTTTTATAAGACTCATAAAATTTCGCCTACACAAATACATTATGTGACATGGGGAAAAACTGTTTGACCTCTGACCTTTATACTAGGAGGTGTGACACCCTATACCATATGGATTCTAGTTTGTATTGCCTAGGACTACATTTAAGTATATATCTGTGTTCAATTGAGTCGGACATTTTCTTTTTATAAGACTCATAAAATGTATCCTATACAAATACACTATGTGACATGGGGAAAAACTGTTTGACCTCTGACCTTTATACTAGGAGGTGTGACACCCTATACCATATGGATTCTAGTTTGTATCGCCAAGGCCTACATTTAGGTATACATCTGTGTTCAATTGAGTCGGACGTTTTCTTAGTAAAGAATGGAGTGTAGTAAGGGGCGATAACTCTGTTATCGTTCCTTACGGAACGAAATGAAGGTACGAGAGAATACACCGTTTTTGCCGGATATAATGGCTCTTTGAGGACGGTAAAACTGGCACATACAATTTTGATGGGCTTTTGAACCGTTGTAAAACTCGGCTCCATCTAGGTCTGGATGTATCTGGTATCCCTGTGGAAATACGTATTGATGAGATATTTTGGGTCAAACATGCCAAAATGGTCATTTTGACTAAGAGGTTCTGTTTATACCGCCCTCAAAATTCGAAAAACAAAAATCCAGAAACAAATGCAATGCACATGTATATAGATAAATGTTTCCTGAAGAAAACAGTCTGTTTCGTTTTTCGATATCTTTTACAGAACGGTCACAAGATTGTTTTGAAAATGGCCTATTTTTTCGACCTTCTCAGTATTTGTCCACCTTACAGGGGTATTTTGCTATAAATAGATCTAGACCGTCTGCTTCGATGACGAAAGGATAACGCCATCCGGAACCCATCGGGTTTTGTCTCTGAAATAATTACCCGGGGAGTTCCGGATGGAATAACACAAGGGACTTCACGCCGCTTACTCGTTCAACTCAAGGCTAAACTGCAATCAAAGTGAGTTGTATTACATTTTACCGTCAGGACCAGGACTTTTCAATATTCTTTCATATCAAAGGTGACATTGGAAGTGATAGCATGTTCTACTATGACCAAAGGTGTTGCTTGGCAGGATCAGAATGCATCGTCAACCCAGACCAGCGTTCAAATAATTTTCGATATGGCCTAACAAGCTTCGGCCGGGTACTGTAGGCCTTCTGTAAATGTACGTCATACGTGTTCATTAACGTTTTAGAGACAGGCGACGTTTGAATATGTAATATCTATTTTCTTTATTGTTTGTTTGTTTAATGAAATTACTGTTTCGTTAGTTGATGCATGTTGATGTTTTGATATCTTGATCAGCTGATATTTGTTTATGTCGAGTAGCAACGTTTCGAGAATCTATCACGGACATATTTTCAGCTTTAACGATGACACAAACTTTCAGGGACTACTAGACATATACTTCAGTACACACTAACAGTATAATAAACAATTTGTTTTCATTAATAGATTTTTTTCATTTTTTTTATGAAATATTTATATTCAAATGCTTTAAATTTTGAAATACAAACGTGTAAAAGTCTCTGACCTGCCCTTCATTGAGATGGTTCTTAGGGTAGGGTCAAATTATATCATCTTTTGCATAAATGAAGTAAATTTTAAAATATATTTGCCTCAAATACCATACAACATATTTAAACCTTTCATTTTCATGCACCGATGAAAATAATATGCAAGAAAGCAGTTCTGACCAATTCATGCTAAACTATTGTCAATTATTATGTGGCAATAAGTTTAATTCAGTTACTTTGGGTCAGAGTCTTGTATATCAGATATACAAGTCTCTGTTTGGGTGTAGAAAGATGCATGTCATGTATTTTTTTATCTTTTAAAATTTAACTAATTTTAACCTATTCAGAAGGTATAAGATGGAAAATTATTTGACAAAATTAAAGACTGAAACACTTTACAGTTACCAGACTTTAACTATCACAATTTAACAAAATACAGTGTAGTTTACCTCAAGATTTCATGAATTAGTAAATTTTCAAATATATCTCTAAGTTGCTTGGCATATTTAATTTCCACCTTTTGTTTACATAAACTTGTTCTTACAAAATTATGAAGTACTAAAATAATGTAAATTATGAATTGATACATTTTGTCGCATTTAATTACATTGCGAAAAAACTGTTATAACAAAATTATACTAAAACAACTAAATTATTTCACATTAAGTTAAATTCAGTAATTTTTGTTTCAAAACCATGTTATAAAGGTAACAGTTTGTTTTGATACTTTGATTTTAAAATAATTTCACACTCAATACAAAAGGCATTATAGAAAATAACCAGACAAAGTGAAAAGAATTAATAGGATTTACCTTAAAATTATTAGTTTACAAAATAATCCCCTTGGAAATGTCATCTGCGTACAGGTAAAAATAAGTAAATTTTGAAATATCTTTGCCTCAAATAACATACTAACTGTACCATATTTAATTAAACCTTTCACTTACATATATCGAAGTAAAGAATGTGCAAGAAACAAATTCTTTCAAATTAAAGGTTTAACCTGAAAAAAAAAAATTGAACTATTATATATTTATGTCTCATTAAGTCAACTTTGTAGGTATTGTATTTGGGGAACCATATACTGTATGATTTTTATTACTTTTGTATTTAGATTTATTTTAACTTACTACAAAAGGTTTAATAGATCTTATTTGACAAAATCAAAGAATTAAATAACATGATTTAATTATCAAAATTTTACAAAATAGTCTTCAAAATGCTATCTGCACACAGGTAGAATGCACAGGGACCTGTGTAAATAGTTCTCAGTGTGTTTCTGTTTCTGCCCACACTGCCACGGAAAATATATTTACATCAGGAGGCGCATTCTACTTTACAGGCCCCTGACAGCAATCAATTTCCCTCTTATGTCCTACTGAAGAAAAAACAAATTGAAATATTTTGAAACTTTGCCAGAAATCTGGTTTGCATTTGATAAATAATCATCTTTTACAATTGTAACTTTTTCATACTGTAGAAACAAGAAAAATAAAGTGATCAAAGGCCTCAAACAGCAGTACATTTCCCTACATGTTTTGCTTAATATTTTGAAACTTAGCCCAAAATCTGGTTTTAATATCATATTGTAGAACTATTCTCTCAATTTCAAGCTGTTCAGATATTGAGAAAACACTATCTTCCACATTTTTCAATTCTTTGTTACAGTAATTTGATGTTAACAGATGTTTACTTATAGAGAAGGGAAGGTGAAAATCAGCCTGGTCTATGTTGTCATGATTGTCCTTGGACAAAACACTTTTAAGTACTTTCGTTACTAGTACTGTTGATGGTGTCAGACGGGCTGCCAATGTGTTGTTCAGTGAGGTATTCACAAACTACTACAAAGAGACCCACCTCTAAATAAAAGGGTGATTGTCACAGGAATCATAGAAAACAAACATGTAAGAGCAAGATATTTATTTTCAGTGCTGTCGTGGTTGTGTCCTGGATGCCGGCGTACGACAGCCCACCTGCATGTTGTTCAGTTATGTAGTCACCAACTACTACAATAAGAACCAGCCTCAAACTAAGAGATGCCAGTTATTTTTCAGAAACCGGGCAAACTGCTATCTAATAAAAGGGTTGAAAAAAGTTATTAAAAAGAAAAACATGATTTATCATGCTTGATTAAGCTTCATTTGCATAAAGTATTATTCAGATTGACTTAAAAGAATTTAAAACCTGCTAATTACCTATATTTCACCAGGGAAAGATAAAGGGAGATGACTTGCTCATCTGGTCATGATGTTTTAAAATGAATTATAAATAATAATGTAGCAATTGATATTTCCCTTTCTACTCATGAACGATCAATAATTGATCGTTAATTGTTTAAGAAATGATGATGATCAAGAAATGATGATGATCGATCGATCAAGAACTTTATATCGATTCCAAACACTGCTTATAAGAAGTTGCAAAATTTTCAAATCAAAAAAAAATATTATAGACATTTCCTAATTTACTTGACATGGACCACTAACACAGACACTGATCATGACTTTGAACAACAGGGAAATTCTCGAAATGCCATTTTATTGAAATAGCTTAAGCAAAAATCCAAAACATTTTCCTTCTCTTTTTGTATTTTGGTTCCACTGAGCAATAAAAAGAAATGGGATTTTCCTCACGCAAGCATGAATTATTAACCTTTTCCTCGAAGATTGAAATTGGGGTGAGTTTAATGCCCATAAAATCATGAAGATTTACATCTGAACAAGTTAATCCCTATATCTTGAGGAAATTGGTCCATTTAGATTTTGTATGATTGCAATGAAATTTGGTATGTAGGTACATCATGGGACATCAGTTACTTTCGTAACCTCACTTTAACTTTTTTTTAACAAAGTGGCCATCATTTCCTGGCTTTTGATCGTTCCTAATTAAGATATTGTCTGATTTTTCAGTCACTTTCGTAGCCTGATTTTCACATTTTAACAAAATGGTTGTTATTTTCTGGTCTCTGATTGGTCCAAATTAAGATATTGTCTGATTTTAATGACATTTTGTTTGTAAGTCCATCACGTGACACCGGCAACTCTTGTAACCTCACTTTCACATTATAACAAAATGCCCACCAATGACTGGCCTCTGATTGGTCCAAATTAAAGTATTGTCAGATTGTAATGACATTCCATGCCTACATGTACATCATGTACACAGGTCCCTCTTGTAACCTCAATTTCATGGTTTTAACAAAATGCATATATATGGCCGCCATCAACTTATATTAGCTCTGATTGGTTCAGATTTAGATATTGTCCAATGTGATGTACCATTTCTTATTTGTGTAACTTGAGTTTATGATGGTTTATCATGTTTCATAGATTTTCCAATTTTTCTAAAATTCTTAAATTAGAATTGTTAGTTATACCTTATTGAGTATTTGATTCGTTAAGGGTAGAGGAGTTATCGCCCTTTATACAGTAATGATAAGTACGTGTAAAACGTTCTAGTGACGTTCAGGCGGTAGCCTCGTTCTGAAGAGTAATATGGTACCCATGCGGTCAAGGAAAAAACCTTCCTTCATCAATATTTATCCATCAATGCCTTAATCAGTGGCAAAGCACATTATTGTAAGTGATTATATTAGTATTGTTGGCTATTACATGCATACGCTATTTTATGCTGTCGGTCGGTGTAAATTCTATAATAGCAAAAGTTTCGTAGGGTAAACATTAACCCCCCCCCCCCCCACACTTCTCAAGTGATCTTTCACTTCGCAGTGTATTGATGTATGAGTAATATCGTACCATCCTATATTTATGTATCATCCTTTGTTTTCGCTATTTGTATAGTGATTACCAGTTTTATGTGTAAATTGTGCACATCTATGGTAAGTTACGAATAATGATTTGGTACTTGGTGATTTCGCCCCATGTTCTTGTTTTGGGGACGAGTTGTCTTATGGTACCTATACATGTTCAGTTCGCCCAATGATGTTATTTGGGACGAGTTGTCTTATGTGCAATTAAACTATGGTAAGGTATCTTATTGATATATAGAAGTATACTAGGTTGTGTACTCAATATTATCTTTCGCATATGTCCTATTTGTATAGGTAGCATATCTAATGGTAGGTTTTTCTGTATTTTTCAGTTCTTACCTAATCTTGATCATCACATCTTGTTCATCACATCATGATTATCACCATGGTCATCAATTCAATACAACTATATTACTTTGGAAATTGGAACTGTGTTTTGTTGTATTATCCAAATCAGAAATGATCATAAGGTTAACTGGCTGCATAAACGCAAACGCGGCACATCCAATATTAATGAAATTCGATATGTAGGTACATGATGGGACAGCGGGCACTCTTGTGACGTCACTTTCACATTATAACAAAATGGCCGCCAATTACTGGCCTCTGATTGGTCCAAATTAAAGTATTGTCAGATTGTAATGACATTCCATACCTACATGTACATCATGCACACAGGTCCCTCTCGTAACCTCAATTTCATAGTTTTAACAAAATGGCCGCCATCAACTTAGCTCTGATTGGTTCAGATTTAGATATTGTCAAATATTGATGAAATTTGATATGTAGGTACATGGGGCAGCGGTCACTCTTGTAACTTCACTTTCACATGTAAACAAAATAGTGCCATTTCCTGACCTCTGATTGGTCTGGATTTAGATATCGTCCAAATTTGATATGCAAGTACATCAAGGGACAACAATTCCTGTTGTAGCCTCACTTTCATGCTTTAGACAAAATGGCAGCCAATTTCTTGCTTTTTGATTGGTCAAAATTTAGATATATATATAGTTCTATTTCCATTAAATTTGATAAAAGGAGGCATTAGGGGAATGCAAGTTCAACTTTATGGGCATTATTTTTGTCTTAGGAACCACACAGTCGTTGTATTGGTCGAAAAGATTTTGAGCGGTTTTGATGAAAACTGCTGAAACAGAGTTATCGCCCCTGACTACACTTCATTCTTTCTGTGACATCCTTCAGGTGTCACCACACTAGTAAAGAATGAAGTGTAGTAAGGGACGATAACTCGTTGGGGGTGGAAAAAATGACAAATACAATTTTGATAGGGTTTTGAACCATTGTAAAACTCGGCTCGATCTAGGTCTGGATGTATCTGGTATCCCTGTGGAAATTCGTATTTATGAGATATTTTGGGTCAAACATGCCAAAATCGTCACTTTGACCGGTAGCTTCTGTTTAACCGGTCCTTAAAAATCAGCGATTCAATCCAAAAGTTTGAAACTCCAAACATAACAAGAAGAGATAGTTCTGAAGAAAACCGTATCTTTAGTTTTTCTATATCTTTCATAGAACGGCCACAATAGGGTTTTGAAAAAGGGTCGTATTTTATCGAGAGGTGGCGGATGTTACGTCACGAGTGTTACGTCACAAGAATGTGTGGAATGTAGTGTATTGAAGGACGGAACGTAAAGTACATGCGGCTAATTCAGACCACTTTCTGGAGCTAACTGAAAAGCGACTCTATACATTTTGATAAAACTTTCCACACTTATAAGACTCGGTGTGATCTACATGTATGTCCAGGCATATCCCGTGTATCTAGGAATAATCTAGTTATGGAGATATTTTGAGTACAAACACGCCAAAATCGACACTTTGACTGCTGGTTTCTGCACAACTCGGCCTAGAGAATTAACGCATAAAGCCATCTTATTGAAACTCCACACATCACAAGTACATGTAATTCCGAAGAAAACAGTATCTTTAGTTTTTCTATATCTATCAGAGAACAGTCACAATAGGGTTTTAAACATAGGTACTATGTACCGCGAGGTCACACATTTCGGAGAGTCTATTACATGTACGGACGTACGTCACGAGTGACGTTACTACGTCTGTTCTGCTTGTCTGATTGAACTTGTAGCGCTCGGTGAGCTGGTTGTATTTTGCTGTCACTGCCTATATTTCTTACAATTTTACAATATCAGAGAAAATACAAACGACACAATTCTCGGCACATTTTTTTTTTTTTTTTTTTTTTTTTACATATTTTTCACAAATATCTCCATCCCAAAGACAGGATTAATCTTGTTTTGACATATATGGTACATTAAGTTCATCATGTCCGTGATGCAACAGTTTCCGCTAAGGGCACACGGGTACGTATAATCGAAAGACAGTAAGCCAGCCATTTACACTGCACTGGGGAAGAATTCCCGCCTTTTTACACCCAGAATCCAACGCACTAACACATTTTCGGAAAATCTGAAAATTTGAAATCCGGAACCAGCTTAAGTGCAGTAAGGGACGATAGCGGAAATTGTATTTAACACTGGTGTTGACCAGTATTCATTTAACACTGGCGTTGACCAGTGTCCATTTAACACTGGCGTTGACCGGTGTCCATTTGACACTGGTATGTCTACATCAGTGTAAAATGCACACTGGTTAACGCCAGTACTAAATGGACACTGGTCAACGCCAATGTTAAATGGACACCGGTCAACGCCAGTATTAAATGGAAAGTTATAGAAATATTTGTAATGCTGCCTAGCATAATGCTAGAAGGTCCCAAGCCCTTGTAAAAGCAGAGGGGAAATATTTCGAAATGCCGTATTAAGAAATTCAACAAAATCAGTCTGAAATCAAGTAGTGCTATAAACATTCCTATAGTGAAGGGGTTTCACACTTGCTACTGTGTTGCAGGAGACCCAGGTTCGACTGCTGGTGGGAATCAAAGCACGAAAGGTTTTATAGTGTTTTCTATGTTAAAGGCTATTTGATTTAATTGTCAGTCAAATTTATTCAATTTTATGGTTTAATTCTGTCATTGAGTTTCATTAATGAATTTAAATACATATTTTATTCGTTTCTTACTATATTTTATATTCAAGAAATGTAGAATAAACAAAGCAATGAAATAGACAATAAAAATCTATTTAAAAAACATCCGTCGACGGGAGTCGAACCCCTACTGCGGGTGGGGACACCCTGTTTCACTGTGACGTCACACAACATGGAAATGCACACTGTAATAACTATAGTATTTAATGGACACCGGTCAACGCCAATGTTAAATGGACACTGGTCAACGCCAGTGTTAAACGGACATTGGTCAACGCCAGTATTAAATGGACACTGGTCAACGCCAGTGTTAAACGGACACTGGTCAACGCCAGTATTATGATAATGGACACTGGTCAACGCCAGTATTAAATGGACACCGGTCAACGCCAGTATTAAATGGACACCGGTCAACACAAGTGTTAAATGCACACCAGTCAACGCCAGTGTTAAATCCAGATTTCTTTTTAAATTT
>NW_022981283.1:0-9704 GCF_902652985.1 Pecten maximus
TTGGAAGAGAAAATTAATAAATTTAGGAGGTGGCTATATACAGTAAAACCTCGTTATATCGCCACCTTCTGTTCTTCGCGATTTTGGCGATATAACGAGTTTGGCGGTATATCGGGTCTGTCGCTCAAACCCAAGTTTCCTGTCCAAACACTATAAATATTGTTTCCCTAACAACTGTACACTGTCAAAAACAATTTATTCATATCAAAATATTTCATCGAATTTTACACATACATGTATATGCTTGAAAAGAAATAAATATTAATTTCAATTATTTTCCCGAGAAAGTCATCGAAATTTGCATCACATGATCTAGTAGTCGTAACGTGATTTTCACCGTTACCTCGTTTAACTATGTGCATGTTCTACCGGGTGCCGAAAAACGTTCAATTGTCGTCTTGTTTTGCCTTCAACCGACAAACTGACAAAACAAACTGTTGAAGAGATAAACATTTCTCAATTTCTGATTCAGCTCTAGAATGCTTGTGTTGACAACGTTTCATCATTAGCTCGCGCGAGTAATGTTTTTAGATGTTTGTCTGGAGTTTCCGGTTACTGTTAACGTTGCGTCATCACGTGGTACGGTACCTCTGTGTACCCGACATCTTACTGTTGTCTCTACAGTAACAGAGTCCTATGACATTTTAACAAAGAGTGAAGCAGTATCACAAAAGTGAGTTTTATTCATCATAACTTACGAAACTTTCCTAAAGAAATACCACAAAGCACTAGCCATGGTTCATTGATTTCATGTGTGTACACGCGCTCACGGTGTGTACAGCTAATTATCTGTCAGTCGACAGTCAGTAACGTAACAATAACATATAAACACACGTCCTTCTGGACTCAATTTGGTGATATTAACGAGGTCAATATGATATTATTTTTACCATTTGTTCTGGAAATATGATGGCGAATGGCGGTATGCGAGTTTGGCTGTAAAACGGGTGTAATAGCGTGGTAAGAAATCCGTTCTGAATGAATTCATGGCGATAAGCGAGTTTGGCGGTATAACGGGTGGCAATATAACGGGGTTTTAACTGTATATATATAAAGGTCCAAGATATGGTTATCGTATTGTGCTGAGCTCAGCCCCTGTGATTTAAGGGTTCTTTTTATGATTATCATATAATTGTACATAAAGTTGTCATGTTCTAAGTTCAGTCCTTCTGAAATTCTGAAATTTTACTTACTAGAATCATTTAAAATTAAACAGCATGAAAGGGAAAGTTTCTGATCAATAATAAGGATCGGTCAAAAAAAAAAATGAAAAATGCTGAAATTTTTATTTGGGCAATTGACTGTACTTCTTTATGTGGTAGTGTTAGGACAATTGGTCTATTTTTGATTTTAGAAAAAAGAGGAAGAGGACGATGAGGAGGAAGAAGAAGAGGAAAGGACAAAATGGAAATCCAAATACTGCTACAGGCTACTTTGTGAACACGAGGAGGTGGGTTTACGATCAGATAACCGTCATCACTTTACATGTTGTAAATCTATACAATGGATGTTTTATGCCTGCTGGGCTGTATGCCTTTACAGAAAACTTTAGTGAGCAGGTTTATATAATAGTACATCTAGTACATGTAAGCACTATTCTGACATTTTAACCACACCAGTATTTTGAAAGCTGATTTCCTAATCTGTGATACATGCCAAATAGTTCCTACAGCCCTATAGTCACAACTCTGCTAGACGTTATATATATATACATATTCCTGGCATGATTTATGTGATTTGAAAACAGTTTTAGAGTAGTTACATTTGTTTAGTATGTGATAATTATAAGTTATTGACTTTTCAACTTGATCTGATAAATAATGAGATTATCAATGATTACTTTTAATCAATATGGGTAGAACTTTTGTGTGAATTCCACCAATTTAAACACAAGAATCATAAGAAAAAAAAACCAAGTATTTCAGTAAATATGCTATGAAATACACTGATTCTATTCCATTACAATAGGGTTGGCATACGGTGGACTCAACCATCCCATCTCCAGAACATGACGGAAAAGAGGAAGAAGAACAATGGCTGAACTCCATGGCCCCCTACATGGCACGAATGTTTGCCATCCTCAAATACTCGAGCATTAATATGGCTAGTTTGAACACACCAGAGGGTCAGACTCTACAAGCCAAGCTGCAGACGGTAGGTGGAAACTTTTGCTTCTGTATCTTATAAAAGATTACATTTTCAAAGACTTATAATCAATTACTAAATATTTCCCAAATATCATTTTAGAAACCAGAGGGTTGGGAATCCTTGGTTCATATCTCTCTCAAATTTATAGACCGATTAGAAAAAAAAATGGCCGATAGGTCGCCATCTTGTATTTTGACATTTGAAATTAGTTGTTATCGCTATTTCTCAGAAAGTACTGAAGGGATCTTTCTCACGTTTCATATGTAGGTTCCCCTTGGTCCCAAGTTGTACATGATATTGCATTTGGGGACCAATCGAAATACAACATGGTTGACATGTTAGATTTTGACAATTGAAGTTTGTTACCGCTAGATCTCAAATTGCATATGTATGTTCCTGTAAGGGACCAACCTGACAACAACATGGCCAACAGGCAGCCATCTTGGATTTTGATGATTGAAACTTAATTAACAATTTCTTAAAAGTACTAAATTGTCATTATAGTCTTTCTCAAATTTTAGTGTAAACTGTAGAGGTTCCCTTTGGTCTCTAGTTGTGCATGAAAGTCTGATTGAAAGAACTAAATGGATGACAAAGAGTATGGCCATTTTGGATTTTGACAATAGCAGGATGCTTCTGCTACATGTAGATAGTGTTATATAAAGTTATTAATGTTTTGAAAGAAGAGTAAAAAAAAGAGAGAAAAGATCAGTCTTTTATTTGACTGGTATGGATCATTCAATGGTGGGCACCGAGATCAAATATACACTTGATGTTGCTTGAACTTTTTCAAAACTAATGTTTTTGTGTTAAATTTTTTCATTCAAATTTTGTTCCTATTTTGATATTATTTATAGACTACCGGTAGTTACAATTACAGATTCATTTATATGTGTTCTCTTAGGTTTTAATGGCCTATATTTTTATTTAAATAAGGATTTTCAACCTAATTTCCATGGTTTGTTTTTATTATTGCCCTTTACAGTGTTTTTACTATTTGTTTTCGTGATTTTCGCTTAAATTATTTGAAACTTTGGATGGTTTATCATCATCAAAATGTGTCTGTGATGTATCTAGAGTGTATCAGAAGGAAGTATACAGATGTAAATTTATCAAACTGAAATCTGACTGCAGATTGCCATAGATCTCAACAAGAATGAGTTCCAGGATGAATATGTAGAGGTCAGAGGCAGTGTGATGGACATGGATAAGGAAAAGATTGCAGGATGCCTTAAGAGGTAAGAATATATCCTCCTCCTCCTCATCATCATCATCATCATCATCATTGTCGTAGACACTTTTGAAGTAACAAATAAATCTGTGTCAATAGATAAAAGTTTTTCAATCTTTAAAATGGTGCCAGCATTTTGTAAAGTTTTTCCAAAATGGAATTATGTCAACACAGTCTCTACATAACGTCATTTATTCTTTGAATTGCATTCAGTTGGCATTTACAGGCAATATGAATGCCAAATAGACAAATGCATACTGAATGAAACTAGCAGTTATCTATAAAACTGTTTTTAATTACATATGATACATGTAATGATGTATTGTTTAAGATGTCATATGCTGAATGGAAAGACACTTTGGCTTTGTGACAAACACCGCGGCCAAAGTGGCAGTAAGACGGAAAAACTGTATCAACAGCTCTTGATGCCACACGAAGACCCAGGCAAAGGTAAAACAAATCTTAGTTGTCGTTTATATGCATACAGCTTTACAATAAGATTTCCCTGCATACAGCTACACAATTTATACACTAGATTTCATCTTGTACGTACAGCTACATGTACACACTATATACATTACTGTACATTACTATACACTAGATTTCATCTTGTACGTACAGCTACATGTACACACTATATACATTACTGTACATTACTATACACTAGATTTCATCTTGTACGTACAGCTACATGTACACACTATATACATTACTGTACGTTACTATACACTAGATTTCATCTTGTACGTACAGCTACATGTACACACTATATACATTACTGTACGTTACTATACACTAGATTTCATCTTGTACGTACAGCTACATGTACACACTATATACATTACTGTACATTACTATACACTAGATTTCATCTTGTATGTACAGCTACATGTACACACTATATACATTACTGTACATTACTATACACTAGATTTCATCTTGTACGTACAGCTACATGTACACACTATATACATTACTGTACATTACTATACACTAGATTTCATCTTGTACGTACAGCTACATGTACACACTATATACATTACTGTACATTACTATACACTAGAATTCTGTTAGTTATTAGTCCCCTACCGGTGAAACCGGGGGGAATATAGGTTTTGTCTGTGTCCGTCCGTCCGGTTAAAGTTTTGGTTTAAGTTTTGTAATGGCACACCATTCACTTAATAATGGTATAAGGATGCTGATTCTTTGCACAGAGTTTCTTTGGGTGTGTGGCATTACTTTTGTATGGTTAAAACTGAAAAAATTATTTTCATTTTTTGAAATTTTTGCCATATTATGAACTTAACTGTTATTGCTGTATTGAGGTTTAAGTTTTGGTTAAAGTTTTATAGTGGCACACCATTCACTTAATAATGGTATTAGGATGCTGATTCTTTGCATAGAGGTTCTTTGGGTGTGTGGCATTACTTTTGTACAGTTGAAAATGAAAAAAATATTTTCATTTTTTGAATTTTTTTCCATAATATGGACTTAACTGTTTTCTCTGTATTGAATGCTTCACTGATGTGAGATTCTTTTGGAATAAAATCAGTGTACTACTATGCTGTGCTATGCAGAATTATGTTTATATTTCAATCCAAGGCTGTTATTACACATTTTAATTTAAATTCACTTCAGATTTTTTACTTTGTACAGTAGACATACCAAAAGAATACCTGAATATCTTTTAGGGGCAGGAAACATTGTTTATTCACCCCAATAGAGTTGAATTTACACATTGTTTGGAATGAACTTATTTTCATAAAATGATCATGTTTCAGTTGTGGCTAAACTTGTTTACTCAAATTTGGCTAAAGTTTTAAATTGGGGGCACCAGTAGGGGACATGTATTGGTTTAGCAATACTCACAGAATGCTTGCTTTTCAAAAGTTACAAAAAACACTCGCTAAAGCTTGTGTTTTGGGTAACATTTGGAAAAAATCTAACTCAAGTGAAAGAAATACCATTTACGACTACCACTCTATATAACTTCTATATCAACATTCAATAGGTATATGCTGTTCCACCCCACGGTAATCTTGTTTTTGTAACTTCACTTACAAGTCACAGAAAGGTGGGGAAGTTTATTTACTTACATGATTCCATTGCTATCCACAGCTGTGTTGACCCAACCAGAGTCTGAGCAAACTTCAGGTCAAACAACTAGTCGCAAGGAGCCAAAAGAACCAACGAAGCCAAAACTATTCCGCATGAGGGAGACGGGTGGTTCCAAGTCGGGCAAATTGAAGAGACAAACAAGTCAAGCATGTAGTGTAATGTAAAAGTGGAAATCGATACCCAAACATTGCTTCTTGTTGTGAATTATCAAAAACTCTTTTGAATCAAAATTATCTGCTGCTGAGTTAAGACAATTGACGAATGATTTGTTAGTGTATGCATGTATCTAGATTCTGTAGATATTACAACTTTAATCAAATAGCAGTTGAGACTGATGATAAGTACTTAGCATTTTGTATGAAATTTTATCATATTTAATTACTGCTACAAGGAGCCAATGCCTTCTAATTGAGATTAATATTTTGCATTTGCATAATACTTAATCCAGGCTGGGTTCATCATATCACGGGAATATACTAACTAATTATAATTCATCATTGTATGCCCATTTTTATGTATTAATCATCCCCTGTGATCATCATCTCATTTAAACATATGTTTAAGTAAATACACGGATAGACTACAGTTAGGCTTTTCCATGTTGTATGTTAATATATACACTTGTATGATATATATACATGTACGCACTTACTTTCTTCTGCTTGTCTTCTGATCTTGTTTCTCTAACAAAACAAAATATGCTTGTTTTTTGCCTGAGACATCAATACACATGTCTATACTATCGCTTATAATATATAGTGTACTATCGTACTACTGCTTATAGTATATATAGGGTACCGGTAATATCGTACTACTTATAGTATATATAGGGTAATATTATACTACTTATAGTATATATAGAGTATATATAAGGTAATATCATACTATATATTACTGTGTCATATTATCATTTAATAACATGGAAGTTTATTTGTCAGTTTTCGAGAGAAAACACTGACATTTTAATTTGCAATTTTCTTGAAACTTACCATAAGAACAAACAGGGACTTGTGATACATATACACGTGTAATTTGTATGTGTTTCATTATACATGTACTCCCGATTATATATTTTGAAAGCTGTGATATTTTTCCACTGCTGCCTGAAAGTCTTATTTACATGAATTGTTGTATATTTCTATAATCTATATTGTTTGTTGTTAATACAATACATTCAATGATACTGACTAACAAGAATTGACAAACAAAAGCGAAATCAGAGGTTGACAATCAAGATAAATACAAATCTCTTCAGCACCTTTGGAATACGCTACTACAAAAAGAGGGCATTCACTAAGCAATTTTATTTATTGGAAATATATTAATGATTAAGTTGATCCAAGTCCTTTGAAGGTTACAAACCAACCTTTTCATATTGTATCAAAAACATTTTTACGCACGATTCCTTACAGTCTCAAGGTTTGTTAACTCTTGTGATCCGCAAGGTGTGCAGAGGGACGCTTTGACTTATGGAACGCCTTTTGATAGTAGAAAACGTTTACTATTCATTCCATCATCGCCACACCCACACATAAACTGACAGTTATATTTGTTACTTTATAACCTTATTAAGAAACTATTTAAAAAATTTATGTACATTTATTTATTATGCATCTACAACTTTTACATGTTGAAAGTTTACTTTTACATATCATACTCGTGATACTTTATATTATTCTGCTCAAGTTTTAATTTAACTCTAATTTATTAAGCGTATATATTTTTTTGATGTGATGATAATTCAGGATACATTTTTTTATATCCTGAGCTTGATTTAACTCTATTTGTCATACCAAAGACCAATCATATATTCTAACCAATGTTATGTACAAAATGTTTTTATTTAAATACACATCACAAAATGTATCTGTGATCATTATTTTGATATGATGCATGACATTCCTTTTACGTCCTTCTTTTTCATTTTTTTTGTCACACGCTTTCTAGTGAATACAAACCAAATGATTTTCTGGAAAATGGTGTTATTTCAGGGGTGTGCTATGAAGACTGAACTGTTCAATATTCCAATTTTTGCAAAGTTAATACCTGTTGACTAAAAGGTAAAAGTAAAGATATTTTTTACTGGGAATTCGATTAAGTGTGTCTTTTTCAGCAATTATATTTCATCCTGAGAGAAATAACAGCAGTAAAAACGATATATGTCCAAAAATCAGTCATGCCGTCCAAGTCCATTGAAGCTCTTGTTTCATTTTATAACAAATATGTTCCGTCCATTTATTTTAGGGAATGGTAAAGCCATTCATCTAATCAATGTTATGATTGTATTAGGTTATGATATATTGATGTCACATGTCTGCATTGTCCTTAATCCGAAGGTTTCTGATGTTTTTGTGTTTTATCGGCCTTTTATAAATCTGGACCAGCTCTATCCGATTTTTAAATAGCCGGATGACCTTAACCTCAACTTCCACTTTAACGTAGCGTTAAACATGGACCTACCTATACTCTGCTGACTATAAGGTGTACTGTTCTCGAACCATACTTTTTGTATAGGGGTACATAATATTTTACTTACCTAAAACGTAAGCGCTATTTTGATAGCATTTTTCCTTGTTTTATGACTGTTACTGTTTTGAGAGCATGTGATACAAGACTAATTTGTAAAACTGTTTTGTAATTTAAAAAAAAAATGATTGATTTTTTTTATCTCATCTAGACGAATTCTACATTTGGTAGAAAATAATAGACTAGATAATATCTAATGTTTTGATTTATTAAGAATAGTGGAGTGAAGTTATGAATGTGAATTTGTTGCTTCTTGTGTGTATACCTTTTTATATCTGAATTTTATATAATGTCCAAAAATCAAAATGCCGTCCTATATCACCAATTAACAAACAACGTGACAACTCAATACATTTAGTTTGATGTTTAGAATGTAGCATTGCTATAACTTCATCTTAACACAATAGAAATATTAATCAAAGTTTAAACTAAACTCCAATACTTGCATGTATACAATTATATTGAGTGACTTGAAAGCAATCGTTGTCTTTTTGCAATAAAATTTAGTGAAATTGATGTTTTCGTCTTTGTAATGCACTTGTTTTTATTTTTCTAATAATCTTTATTGAGATAGCTAATTTAAGTATGTTGCCGTTGTCTATCGATAACACAGATGTTTGTTATCAACATAATCAACGACAGCACAAATAAGAGAAACACTTTGTGTATCGTGTATATAAACATAAAAAAGAAATATTTAGATGACAGTTGAAATTCCATATTATAATCGTTAGCGTTATTAAGCCTGAAGAGAGTCGCAAGGCTTGAAAACGTTAGCGATTATAATATGGAATTTCAATTGTCATGTTAATATTTCTTTTTTATGTTTATATATATATCCCCACTTATTTTTTTTATATCAGCATGAATTTAGCTTTTCTTTAATGAACACCTATAAAGCGTTACAATTGATTCTGTATATATGAAATAAATTAGAGACATTTATTGTATTTGAGGTGGATTTGAAGAAAAAACAATCAAAAGACCCAATATTATCTGTTCACTTGCATTCCATCATTCATGGCTACAAATAAAAACTAGCTTACACTTTATGTGACGAGAATATTGATCCAAGTGCTGTTAAAAAACAAGTTTAGGACAGTTAAAAAATAATTTCAATTGACGTAATATTTATTGGTGTATTTTATTTCATTCTAACACTGGATATTGGAATAAAGCTTTACATTCCTGATTTATTTAGTTTGTTGATTAGCCCGACCAAGGTGAGCTTATGCCATACCGTGGCGTCCGTCGTCCGTCCGTCCGTCCGTCCGTCCGTCCATCCGTCTGTCGTTCGTCCGTCAACAATTGACTTATTTGACTTCTTCTTCATAACCGCTGATCGGAATTTGAACAAATTTGGTCAGAAGCATCCCTATGGGTAGGCGACTCAAAATTGTACAAATGATGGGGCTGACCCCCTGGGGGCCTCTGGGGCGGGGCCAAAAGGGGTCATTTTGGCGCTATTGATATAAACGACTTCTTCTCTGAAACCAAGCAATGGCTATCACTCCTATTTGCCTGGTAGCATCACTATGGGTTGGGAATTCAAAATTGTACAAATGATGGGGCTGACCCCCCAGGGGCCTGAGGGGCGGGGCCAAATGTGGTCAATCTGGCTTTATTGATATAAACGACTTCTTCTCTGAAACCAAGCAATGGCTATCGCTCATATTTTCCT